>NW_011888819.1:1318190-1320721 GCF_000151845.1 Pteropus vampyrus
CTTTAATGTAGCATTGTCACCATCTTGAAATTCTTAATAATTTTTAAACAGGGGGCCCCAAATTTTCATTTTGTACTTGGCCCTGAAAATTATGTCATTGGTCCTGACACTAAGTAAAGCTTTCTTTAAGTTTGGTAATCAATTATAAATTAAAAGTAAATGTTTCTTTGATGTTCCACCTATTGATTATTCTAATGGCCTTAAGCTTGGATCCAAGATTAATAGCAACCAAACTGTGATCCCATACTCCCATGCTTTTCCCACGGATGAAAAGAACAGGAAGCAAGAACGATTTTAAGCAACAACCATCAGAGCCATGTACAACTGATCCTTATGCAGAGCTTGAGAAGACATGCAAGTTTCTATTGGCAGTTCTTACAAGATCTTGGATACCTGCTTCTAAAGTCAGGAATCAAACCCGTAATAATGGGGTAACAACTGCCGCAGCCATAAAATGGCTTCAAAATCTCCAGTGTAGGGACTGAATAATTTAGTATCATTGTCAAAACCTTTTGTCATCCTTTGCCCTCGATGGACCTCACCTGGTGTAAGAAAAAGATAATGCCAGCAACCTGGGCATGTATTACTCGCTATATGAAAGGAATCATCCTTACTTCTATTTCAGGCTTTAAGATGGACCAAATATTCTATTTCCATGTTTTCTACACACACATTTATATAAACACAAATGTGCATCACTACGTGAAGTGACAGAGCTTTCTATTTATAGAGATAATTGTATTTAACATACTCTGGATAGAGATATTAAAAATAAAGGAGTTTGGATCTGACAGGACAGACAATTTGATACAGGGAGAGCATGACCTGAGGACGTGGCAGTATCTTGAACAGCTCCCAAAATGAAAAACTGCTTCAACATCACCATTGATCCACGACTACCTTAAAGGATTTGAATTCCCCTCCTGGGGCAGAATCCCCTATTTGTACCCCCAACATTTCACCCCTTTTACTTGCTCTCCTTCTTCCACACTAAGTACCAGGCAATCGGATTATATTAGTCGGACTTTCCAGAGAAACAGAAAGAATAAGAGATATATACACAAAGAAACTTATAAAGAATTGGCTCATGTGATTATTCAGGCTAAGTCCCCAAATCTTCCATCTGCAAGGTGGACACTTGGGAAAGCTAATGGTGTCATTCCCACCTGAAGCCAGCAAGCTTGAGACCCAGCAAGAGCCATTCCCTCTGTTCTAGACTAAAGGCATAAAAGAACTGATGTCCCAGCTTAAGGAAGTCAGGCAGGAAGAGTTCCCTCTTACTCATGAGAAAGTCAGCCTTTATGTTCTATTTAGGCTTCCAACCGATTGTATGAGACTCACCCCCCACCCCCCCCCCCACATCAGAGAGGACAATCTGCTTTACTTAGTCTACCAATGTATATGTAAATCTCATGTAAAAGCACCCTCATAGACATACCCAGAGTAATGTTTGACCAAATATCTAGGCACCCATGACCTAGTCAAGTTGATATAAAATTAACAATCTCAGGGATGTAACTGGAAGCATTTGTGGCAGATTCCACTATAGAGAGCCCACTCCCTCGGCCTCTCCTCTGGCCGCAGCCATCTTCGGCCATGACAATGAGAGACATACCTCAACAATGGCAGAGAAATTTGAGACCCTGAAGATTTAATGGATCATAACCTTTTATCAGTCCAAGATTCTAAATTCTAGTCTTTTATATCAGAGAAGAAACTTCTACCTCATTTAATCCACTGTTATTGGTGGTGGTGGTTGGGCAGGGGAGGGTCTACTCTTTGCAGTTGATTCTAATTCTAAATGATTTAACTCCTTTTACTCCCATTTCACACTACAAGATAGAATTATGGATTGGGCAGCAAATGAGCTAAAATACCTATGACTAGAAAGAGAGAAAACCGTAAGACCTCTGTAACCCACCAACTCTACCATGATGGTTATTAATAAAACTTTGTACAGCAAAGCAATATTTTTTTATGCAGCCTTTCACAGTATTGCTTCATTTCTTTCCAAAAATAACCTTGTGAAGCGGAGAAGGCTGATGTTTTATCCTCATTTTCTCTCTGAAAAATCTAGGATTGTCCCTGCTTGAATTATAACTTGGTTTTAACTGATTCTTCATGTTAAGGCTAAGCAAAATCATGCAGGATCAAGTGGACTAATATCTTCTTAAACAGAATGCTATCACTTTAAAATGTCTTTATAAATGCAAATTAAGTCTTAAAGCAAGATATGATGGTAAAATTCTGTTTTAATATGATGGACACCAAAATGACTTCGTTAAATTTAAACTGAATTTCAGTAGAAACCTGTGGTTACTGTGGAACAAAAGGACATTGGGCCTGTTATCTGTTTGTTGTGATGGTTTCTAAATAAAGCAAGAAAACACTGTTATTTGTGTCACAAAGCATGTTAGCATTAAATGCCGGAAAAATCACAAAGCTGGGAGAATAAGTTTATTCAGCGTGGTGTTTTTCTAACTTATTTGAGCAAGAAAGAATTTTTTTTTCTTTCCTTCTTTCTTTCTTTC
>NW_011888819.1:1321356-1328622 GCF_000151845.1 Pteropus vampyrus
AAAAAAGTTATTCATTGTTTATATAATTTCTGCAATTTAATTCTAACTAGACATCTTGTATTTCATCTAACAATCCCACACTTAGCCTAACCCCAGGGAAGAAATAGATGCTACTGGTCCTCCTGGTTCATATTTCCAGACATGTAATGGATTTTATGTCTAGAAAGGACCACAGGATTAATTATAAGTCTGGCCATCTTGCTTTCCTTCTTTTGTTTTTTAATTAGATTTATTGGGGGTAATATCAGTTAATAAAATGGTATAAGTTTCAAGTGTACAATTCAAAAATACATTATCTGGATACGGCATTGTATGTTTATCACCCAAAGTCAAATCTTCCATCAGCATATATTTGACCCCTTTACCCTAACCTACCTCCCTATTCTCCCCTTTCTTTTACTAGCTTCTGAGGCATGTCCATGTCTTTAGCTCATTGGTGGTCTGTGCTGAAGACTCTCCACATGCCCCTGCAAATCTACTCCTTTTTCCATCCTTCCCTGAGCTCTGAGAGATGGGCTATATGGACCACAGCAAACAGGCTTCCTTGCCATTTGGCTTTTGGTTAGTTTTGGCCAATGGGAGCCACCAGCAGAAGATAGAAGGACAGAAAGAGAGAAAGACTAAGGTATTTATCCTCCTGGCTTCTGCTTGCCAGTCCTGGGTCGGTCGTGGCTTCACTCCCCAACCAAAGGACGAGTTCTTGGGGAGTGCAGTGTGTGAAAGCCTCTCATACAGACAGCTTCTGCCCCGTTCTCGTACTGTTTCCTCTGTCCTTTGCCCGTGAAGACGTGGGAGAAACTTTCCTAAAGCTGCCAGACCCAACACCTTCACCAGCCCTCCTGATTTTCCTTAACTCTGCCCCCAACTTTGTATATAATCCCTTCATTAAATTATCTTTCATTTGCCTCTTTTGAGTATACATTTGTTTCTTACCAGGACCCTGATTAATACAGGGTAAGACTGAAATTCCCCGACTTCACCTAAATCCAAAATCTCAGACTCAAACCTAGGTTTTCAGAAAGCCTTGCTTTGGGGGTTTTAGCACAAACAAAAAGAAGTTCCTTGTTTTCCATTTCCGGGTCAGTTAGCTGCAAATCAATGAATGCCATTCAGCAAGCATCTTATAAGCTATGGATACTCCTACCACTATTATTAGCACCCTAAATATGTCTGTATTTATAATATTGCACTGGTCATGTACATGTTTGGGGAGCAGGGGCTTAGTGTAATCAAATGCCATCAATAATCATCTCTCTCTATTACATAGAAAAGGAGAACATACAACCAGACAGAGATTTGCATTCAGTCCACAACGACCGATGGTAAGTCTTAAGTCATTTGCTGCCTGGGATCCAAGATCAGACCACTGCGTTCACTGTGTTAGTTCCCAGAAGTCATAAAACCCTAAAATTTGGTTGTCAAGCCACAATAACAAAAAAAAAAATTACAAGAGAAAAAAAACATAATTTTTTTTTTTAAAAAAAGAAGAGAAACCACCCTAACTTACCCATGACCGATTTGTTTTTTTTTTCCAGCTATTTTAAATACTCAAATCACCACAGTATCTATGGCATTCTGAAGTTTGCAGAGTTTGTGAGTCACATCCTTATTTACAGGAACGATGGAGGGAAAGTCAGCATGTTCAGCATTTACTCTATTTTTGAGAAATGAGAGGGCAATTAAGAAGCTAGGGAAAAAGCTGTTTCACACATAATTTTACCTTGCCCTACTATATCTTTCCCTTTCCAAGCTTCAGACCTGAGAGAACAGACACTGTCCAGACACATTCAGTGACAGATCAAATTGGTCAAGTGCAGCAGATTGCAAACGCAAATTCTTCCTCCTTTTGGCTATGGAAAAACTTGGTTCCTTCTTTATTCGCACTGGCTCAGGTCCTTCCACTCAGAATTCTTGTTCTAAACTCCTTAGTCTGAAAGCAGCCAATAAAAAGTTTTTAACAAACTCTTTAGGAAAAAAAAAAATTTATTTTTCAGCTTTTGTGACTCAGGCTGTCAAATGACAGTCATTCTCAGAGCCTGAATAATCTACACACGTAAACTAACCGACACTCGTAAAAGCTTCTTCTGGCTTTATCGACCTGCCCCAGAGCTGCCTGAGAAGTATGCATTACGAGGACTGGCTAGGACATTTTCAAAGTTTCAGACAGCAAAATGAAATGGATAAGATTTTAACGCTATAACTTAAAACTCTCGACTGAAAGACATTTTTCTTTCAGGGAACATTTGTTTAGAATGATGAAAAAGAATATATTCTCAGTTAATCGAAACATAGAATGTTAGATCAGGAAAGGTCTTCAAAGAATCCGAAGGTTAATACTCTCAGCTCCCTCCTTTGCCTGTGGATGTTTCACTTTCCCTGTTCATCTTCAACATGATCTGCACTCCCAGTTCTGGTTATTTCATTCTTTAAAAATAACAAAGACAGGTGAAAAATATCTTAAGAGTTATAATTGCTTAGAATATTCACTTAGCAGCTCTGGGCTTGGCAACTTTATGCATGAGGTAAGTATTAAAAAACAGGAGACTAAAATTTTTCATAAAAAAGCAAGGTTATTAGTGTCACCTAATTAAATATGCTAATGGCGACAAGCAGAGATAGACTCAGTTTGTCTTTAATTCTGCCAAGCCACATGATACCGCTAAGGGTATACTTATTCTGTAGGAAGAACAATATTTATTAAAATAACTTCAAATAAAACATGTAAAATAACATTATATAAGTAGCCCATCATCCATCTCTCTCTCTCTCTCTCTCTCTCTCTCTCTCTCTCTCTCATCTATCTACCTATCTATCTAAATACGTACATATAAATAACACTACAGTCATGCACTGCATGACAACCTTTTGGTCAATGATAGACCACATATACAATGGTGATCCCATAAGATTATAAGGGAGCTGAATAATTTCTGTCACCTCATGATGTTGTAGCTATCATAACATCACAGCACAATGCACGACTCACATGTTTGTGGTGATCCTGGTGTAAGGAAACCTATTGCCTTGCCAGTTGTACAAAAGCATAGTACATACATGTATAGTACATAACACTGGATAATGATAATAAACAACTATGTTACTGGCTTGTATAATTACTATACTACACTTTTTATTATTATTTTAGCGTGTACTCTTTTTACCTACAAAAAAGTTTATTGTAAAACAAGGTACCATATGATCACTTCATAAGTTACATACATGTCTGATGACAATGTTGTACACCTGAAACTAATATAATATTATATGTCAACTAATATAATATTATATGTCAATTGAAAAATAAAAATTATTTTTTTAAAACTAAGAAAAAAAAAACCGGTATGCTTTGTTACACCAGCAGCCACCTCGTATATCTCCTGTTTTCCACGTCTCCTCATTGCATCATTTTCTCTTGTTCTTTATTTAATCTCATGTTGTCTTTATAGTAACATGAGGTACAGGCTTGTAGCTTAGGAGCAATCGGCTACACTACATGGCCTACGTGTGTAGTAAGCCGTACCATCTCGGTTTGTATAAGTGTACTCCATGGTGCACTCCATGGTGTTACACAATGACACACGTCCCAGAACGTACCTCTGTTGTTAAGTGGTACATGACTGTATTTAGTAGTCTAAGCAACTTAAAATGAGGAAAACTCCTAAAACATGTTACTCTACAAGATAACATGTTAACATGTTACCTGGTCCTTAAAATTCTTCAATGACTTCCCATTGCTTTTAGGATTAAATTCAAAATTCTTAATGTGATCTTCGGGTTCCTGCCTTATTCTACAACCTCACCTTGTACCTCTCTCCCTCCCTCTTCATACTCAGCCACACTGGCCTCCCTTCAAGTCTTTGAATATGCCCCAGGGCCTTCGGACATGTTTTTACTCTATCTAGATTCCGTCCTCCACCTGCCTTCTTTGCCTCTTTAGTTCTTACTCACCTGTCAGACCAGTTACTAAATTGGAAGCATATTGAAGGCTCAGAGTGTGTCTTTCATTTTTGCATCCTCTGTTGTTATTACTCTGTCCTGAACTTGGTTAGTTGTTGAGGAAGGTAAACAAGAAGATGAATTATAATGTTATATACCTGAAACTTATATAAAGTTATTGATCAATATATTACTTCAATACATTTAATTTTTTAAAATCTTTACATCTGAAAATAATTTGTAGGTTAGTTTTTACTCACTTATCTTGAGTGCCTATAATGATTGCTGAGAAATTAAATTTTTTCATGAATTAAATGTGTGACCCAGGCCAAATAATTTCAAAAGCAAAATTAATAAACTCCTTTTACATTTTTACAGTTAAAAAGAAGTATCACTTGTTTGACCTCAGAGCTGGACCTAGCCAGGACAATTGGAGGCTCCCATCCCCTCCCCTGTCCTTAGAATGTGCATTCTGCTTGCCTTCCCTGCTTCCAGAAGCTGCCCCAAGGATAGAAATGGGATGTTAAACTATTTGGACTGAGGAAGATCAGTTAAAGCCCCCTGGATGCATAACTGAACCCACTTAGAGCCTCCACGTATACTTTGAAGATTTGGCAGGAGGGTGTGGAAAACCATTCATCTCGTGGCTGCCCAAAACAAACCTCATAAGTAAGTTATCTTGCTTTTTAAACCTGTCACCTACCAATCTGGAGTGTCCTGCCTTTTTTCTGAAGTCTCTCCCTGCCCTCAGCATATGGAGGCCAATTTCAGATTATGTCTGGGAAGCTCCTGAGAAGGTTGAAACCCAACATAAGTGTATAATAAACTTTTGTAGAGTCGAATTTGAATTCCACATCTCTTTTAGTTTTCTTATTTGTACTGAGTTAATGATACACCCAAGCTCAAGTACCAGAATGAGATAAACATGCTCTGCCAACACCAATGATTAAAGATTTGACTTCTAGCCACGTGTAACTAGAAGTTTTATGTCTACATAAACTAAATAGCCTACAAATAGCAAATTCTTTAGTAGAGCAATTGCAGAATATAATGCCACTTAGATTCTTTTATTTCTAGCTCTAAAGCAGGCATGTTCACCTAATACTAATAGGATATCATTGCCCATTTTTAATACTCTATAACATTTTCATTATGCCTAATAGCAGGAATTGGTAAATATATTTGAAGACAGAAAATTCGTAAATGATTCTGTTATATAGATAATATGCAGTGGTAAATAAGACTGAGGTAAACTTGTCAAATGAATGAAAAGATAAGCTCAATAACATAAGACATTTTGCTTTAAGATTTCTCTGACAATGCTACAAAAGTAGGTGATGTTTTCATATTATTAATAAATAAAAGTCTTCTTGAAACACACACCTATAAAAATACTTGCTTTTGAGTCATGAATGGATATCTTTTGGAAACACACAGTAAAATTTCAGGCTGAGACTAGCACAGATATGAAAACTATTTACTCAGTGTCTCCTTAATAAAATACCAGTAGTGTTCAAATATTTTGACTCTGTTAAATTATTTTTATTCTGGTAGAACAAAGAGATTTGGGGACTCTATTTCTTTGTCCCCCATTTTCTATAAGAGGCTATGACTGCTTGAATTCTATAAATATATGTAATTCTCTTCAGATGGTCTGTGACCAAAAAGTAATCCTTGTATTTAAAGGTTTGTAACTTAGCCTTCCTCCTACCATTCCATTAACCCTGGATTTGCATAAATTTAGTGAACAATCTTTCCTTTGTATTAGTGTTTATAAGCCTTGGGGTTAACAAAAAAAAAAAAGTTCTGTTGGGATAACAGGGACTTCCATCTTTGGTGAAACGTTAAAGCAACTTCGGGGTGAATGGGCTCACATAACATTAAAATGTTGAGATCTATTGAAAAACTTCATTTTACAAGTGAGGAAACAGAGTCAGGATGCTTAAAGACCCCATGGACTCCATACCATAGGGCAAGAGACTTGGGGCCCTACAAAGCACTTTCCCTTCTAATTTCCCAAACTGCCCATAAAGAGCCCAGCCCGGGTCACACCAGCCTCAGCGCCATTGGCCAGACACTTCTTTGTTGTTGGGGTGTTATCCTGTGCATTGTGGGATGTTAAGCAGCATCCCTGGCCTCTATGCTCTAGAGGTCAGTAGTATCCCCTTATCCCAGCCAACAAAGAATGTCTCTAGACTTTGCCAAATGTCCCCTGGGAATAAAATCACACGCGCACACACACACACACACACACACACACACACACACACACACACACACCGCCAGTTGGTAACAACTGGTCTATTCCAGGCCATCTTACTGTTTTAATCAACTTTCTCTTTTATGTTTTCTGGGCAAATACCTTAAGACGTTAATGCTTCATATTCAGGATTAGAGCTGAGTTCTTTATATGAGAAACCACAGTCTTTCCAAGAAAAGGGATTTTGCTGCTTTTTTGACACATACAAACACAACAAATTCTAGCTAAGGTTAGCCAATTCTAATGTTTAGCATAATGGAGGTTAAGAAAGGGACAAAATAAAGACCGGCAGTTTTGATCCATGTTTAATGAAAAAGAAGTTACATGAATAGAAATGGACATAAAACAAAGAGATCAATTTGGGAAAATATGGTGATAGGTAGAATAAGGGCAAAATCTTTCCAATCCTGATTTTACTCATATATTTCTATTAGTTATTACTGATCCAAAACATCTCCTTAAATTCAAAACAAAATATTAGTTATAATTTTACTGATGTTTACATGGGAACTCACAAAAGTGATGTCTAAACGATTCTTTTCCGTTTCTCCCATGCCCCAGAACACACACAAGCAAAGGCGGAGATGTTTACTGGAGGGTAACGTGCCGTGAAGAAAATGCCGCCTTATCTGCTTTTTATTAAACAGCAAGTTAGCACTGGCAAATGTGCTTTTGGCACAAACATGCTTTCTGCTAATATTTTCATGAGAAAGCTTTATGATATGCAACCATTTATTCTTAGTACAGTCAATCACTGAGGGATTAAATCTAACTCTGGTGAACATAAATACATGTGGAGAAGTTTCTGACAGTTCAGATTCGACTACAGTTGAAATATTAAAGACGTGAAATTTAAAAACACGCTCATGTGGAACTGCAGTGAGCATCTCACTGGTTTGTTTCATGGTTTAATTCTGTTTACGATTCTTACTAGAGTCAGTCAATATTCTATTTTTATCATTTTCTATCTCGATGTATAGTATGATCACATCTTCCTAAATAAGATGAAAAATAACCTTTAGAAATGAATTATGACCTCTGAAAACATACTTTAATTATCTTATTTAAAA
>NW_011888819.1:1328672-1331383 GCF_000151845.1 Pteropus vampyrus
AAGAAAAGGGATTTTGCTGCTTTTTTGACACATACAAACACAACAAATTCTAGCTAAGGTTAGCCAATTCTAATGTTTAGCATAATGGAGGTTAAGAAAGGGACAAAATAAAGACCGGCAGTTTTGATCCATGTTTAATGAAAAAGAAGTTACATGAATAGAAATGGACATAAAACAAAGAGATCAATTTGGGAAAATATGGTGATAGGTAGAATAAGGGCAAAATCTTTCCAATCCTGATTTTACTCATATATTTCTATTAGTTATTACTGATCCAAAACATCTCCTTAAATTCAAAACAAAATATTAGTTATAATTTTACTGATGTTTACATGGGAACTCACAAAAGTGATGCCTAAACGATTCTTTTCCGTTTCTCCCATGCCCCAGAACACACACAAGCAAAGGCGGAGATGTTTACTGGAGGGTAACGTGCCGTGAAGAAAATGCCGCCTTATCTGCTTTTTATTAAACAGCAAGTTAGCACTGGCAAATGTGCTTTTGGCACAAACATGCTTTCTGCTAATATTTTCATGAGAAAGCTTTATGATATGCAACCATTTATTCTTAGTACAGTCAATCACTGAGGGATTAAATCTAACTCTGGTGAACATAAATACATGTGGAGAAGTTTCTGACAGTTCAGATTCGACTACAGTTGAAATATTAAAGACGTGAAATTTAAAAACACGCTCATGTGGAACTGCAGTGAGCATCTCACTGGTTTGTTTCATGGTTTAATTCTGTTTACGATTCTTACTAGAGTCAGTCAATATTCTATTTTTATCATTTTCTATCTCGATGTATAGTATGATCACATCTTCCTAAATAAGATGAAAAATAACCTTTAGAAATGAATTATGACCTCTGAAAACATACTTTAATTATCTTATTTAAAATAAAATATCCCTCCTCTCAAACAAGATCGAGCAAGCGCTAAATTCATTACAGACATTTGCCACGTGGGTAATAAAGAGAAGTGATCGATTTGACTCACTATCCCTATAAAATAAGAATCTTTCGGCCAGCACAGAGCAGTCACCAACCTTTGACACTCACGCTGAATAACTGAAAGTTAGGACGAGCCCTGTCTCTTCTGATACTGTATTCTAAGTTTTTCCAGTTGCTCCACACACTGTGACTGGGCCAACTTCAAGGTCCGATTCTCCTCCGTCAGTGCCTCGAATTCCCGAGCCAGCTGAGCAGCATCCACTTTCTCCTTTTCTGCCTGATCCAGCTTGGCAATGAGCTCCTTTCTGCAGACCCGCGGGCAGGCAAGGAAGACGCACAAAATTTAATGCAAACAAATTAAATTATACAGTAATGGCATCATGGAAGCAGACTGTTTCATTCTGTTTCTCTAAATTTTACCCATCTCTACTCACCTCCAATTACTTATTTTTATTTTTCCAGCTTCAAATAGATCCCTATTTTATTCTAGCACCTCCACTAGACACATCCAAAATACTAAACATATACCATAAAATACTCAATAAATATTTTGACAGTCAAAAAAAAGTGATCTTTTTAAGAATACAACACATTGTAAAAGTTATAACTAGTTTAGGGGAAAAAAAAACAGGAAAAAATCTGTTTCTAATTTAAGATGTTAACTATTGTTATTATGGGTAGGAAAAGTATAGTTTGTCCCTTAGGTAATCTTTGTCCTCCGAATTTATTTTTTTATTTCTGAGTTTAACAAATCTTTACTAGTTCTTTGGACTAAAGACTTCCACCTCCTTCCTGCAGCTATTATTTTCCATGTCTTTCCTTAGTTCTTACACGTATCTTGCATCCCTAAGTAACAAAACAATATACTTACATTTGGAGCTAGCCTGACTCTAGAATCCTAAGCAGGTTAAGGTTATTGGAGGAAACTTGTAGTGATAATGCCTTAAACAGATTCAATTCTCAGTAAGTATTTGTAAATAATTCATTGATATAAATACACATAATGAGGAGCTCAAGCTTCGCAGTCCTTATTTAGATTAATTAAACATGGCAACCTAAAACAGGTAGGGGGATCATTTTATAAACTATATAAATGTCTAACCAATGTACCATATACTTGAAATTAATAAAATAAAATTTAAAAAATAAAAATAAAAAATAAAACAGGTCCACTCCCCTTATGTGAATTAGTTAATTCTAAACTAGATCTGAGTTCTCCTTTGCCTCAATATAAGCATGTCACGTTTCTTCCTTCTCCGTAGGGAAAAGTTCAGAGAAACCTGGAAGATGACTTCAGTCAAGTGATCAAAACTGACATCACTAGTAACGAGATAGACATCACATGCACCAAAGGATATCACAATATCCTTTCTATGGTATTCCTGCCCAAAATGCATATACTAGACAACCTCAAAAGAGAGAAATTTTACAAAATTGCTAGCCCGTACTCTTCAAGATGTTAAGAACTGTTCCATATTCAAAGAGAAATGATAACTAAATGTAATGTGTGATTCTGAACTGGAAGAAAAATAGCCATGAAGGACATTATTGGAAATTGATGCAATTTAAATATGGACTGTGATTAGATAATAGTGCCATATCCATGTTAAAAATTCTTCATTTTAATTATTGCACTGTGGTGAAGTGAGAAAATGCCCTTGTTCTTAGAAAATACTCACTGAAGTATCTGCGGGGGATGGAACATGATTTATACAACAGAGACAAAGAGAAGACAATCTGGAACACTGATATGCACCTAC
>NW_011888819.1:1331433-1366828 GCF_000151845.1 Pteropus vampyrus
CAACCTAAAACAGGTAGGGGGATCATTTTATAAACTATATAAATGTCTAACCAATGTACCATATACTTGAAATTAATAAAATAAAATTTAAAAAATAAAAATAAAAAATAAAACAGGTCCACTCCCCTTATGTGAATTAGTTAATTCTAAACTAGATCTGAGTTCTCCTTTGCCTCAATATAAGCATGTCACGTTTCTTCCTTCTCCGTAGGGAAAAGTTCAGAGAAACCTGGAAGACGACTTCAGTCAAGTGATCAAAACTGACATCACTAGTAACGAGATAGACATCACATACACCAAAGGATATCACAATATCCTTTCTATGGTATTCCTGCCCAAAATGCATATACTAGACAACCTCAAAAGAGAGAAATTTTACAAAATTGCTAGCCCGTACTCTTCAAGATGTTAAGAACTGTTCCATATTCAAAGAGAAATGATAACTAAATGTAATGTGTGATTCTGAACTGGAAGAAAAATAGCCATGAAGGACATTATTGGAAATTGATGCAATTTAAATATGGACTGTGATTAGATAATAGTGCCATATCCATGTTAAAAATTCTTCATTTTAATTATTGCACTGTGGTGAAGTGAGAAAATGCCCTTGTTCTTAGAAAATACTCACTGAAGTATCTGCGGGGGATGGAACATGATTTATACAACAGAGACAAAGAGAAGACAATCTGGAACACTGATATGCACCTACACAGAGTTCCTATGAGCTCTTATGGATCTCTGAATCTTCTATGGCACTTAAATACAAAGGCTCATAATAAATCCATTCAGATAACTGAAGTCAGGTGCCTCTGAGACAAATAACATATTTCAAAGCGTTTAATTTTATCGAAAAAGTCATACAGCTAAGAAGAAAGAGCCAGAGTCAAAGTCTCTTTCTTATTAAATGTTCAGGGCTCTCTGCCTCTAAGTGTAGTTAAAGCAATAAATGTCAATAATTAAACATTAGTAAAGGTCCTTATGTAACTGTCTTAAAGAAATTGATTAGGAAAATTTACATAAGTAAAAAAGAGACATGCCTCTAAATCCTCCACCCATCAAATCCTCTATTCCTGTCTTTCTTTTCCTTTCAAATTAACTGTGTTGCACAAATAATTCAGGAAGAAATAAAGTTTTGCTTTCAAATCATGATTTGAAGAGTTGGTAGTACTGGGTATAGCAATGACTACTGTCCTGGTTCCATATTTAACTCCATTTAAGACTCCTGAGGACATCTGTTAGTAGTTTTGACTGGCAGAGAAAATAAATCACAAAATCACACATTTTAGAACTAAAAGGAAGGGTCATTATTGTCTAGTCCAACCTTCTTGCATCGGAGAAAGTTAGTAATTCATTTCTTCCTTACTGGCATCAAGGAGACTTAATTGACAGGTATCTAAATTAATTTCATATATTTGATAAGCAATTATACATACATTCAATGAATACTGTCAAAACATCTATTGTCTCCTGTCCAGGACCTATTTACATAGATATATTTATGCTCATCCATTAGCAATTCATAATTAAATCTGGCACATCCAGCTACAGAGACAATCTTATAAATAGATGATCTGAGGAACAAATCACTATAATTGGCTAGAATGTAGTCTTGCCTTTGACTTCTTGTTTATCGTTTCTATCGTTCCCCTTCAATATAGTGTGATATAGGGGTAGAAGACCACACAAATCTGTTACAGGAATCTTATTTTTGAAATCAAGAACCTGTTACATAATTTCTCACATGATGTACCTCACCAGTGAAAAGGTCACAACCTCGGGTCCTTTATAAATTACCTGCTGTCCCCATCCTATGCCACATGCCTAGAAAGGATGTTATTTGCTAAAACAAATGAGAGAAGGGAAAGTCCAAGTAAACTGATAAAGAGGACTTTGAAACTTTGTGGAAACTGATTCCAAAATTAAGGAGATTTTTTATGTTGTCGGAGGTTAGGACATGGATTCATCATTAGGATAAATATTTCTCTCTTTCTGGAAAGGCTACTACCATGGTTCTTGAGACTTTCGAAATTGACTGAAGACTTTTATTTGGAAAAGACAAAATCCTAGACAGTTTGGCCCCAATGAGCTAAAGAGTTTTGGATAATATAATAAAACAGTACCTTTATCATAGGGACAGTTTTATTTTAAATAACGATTTAGACTGTACAGTTGGTTCCTGAGAGATATATGTTCCAGTACAAGCATTTATACACAGGAGTGAAGGAGTAGACACCTTAAGAAGAAAAAAGGGATGTAGAAATCTATCTTTATTTTATTCAGGTGGAGGAACAGAAAATGCAATTGAAATGGAGTTTCCAAAGCACAGTCTAGACTGTGGTGTTGAAGCTCTACAAATGAATAATGCATGAGGAATAAATGTATTCTATCTTTTGGAAGCCAAAGGCGACATTATACCCTTTGGGGAAAATGTGAGATTAGCTCTAAAGAAGAGTTTCTCAACCTTGATACAATTGAACTTTTGGGCCAGACAGCTCTTTGTCGTTGGGCTGTCCTACACGCTGGCATTATAAAAGGTTTAACAGCATCCTTGGCCTCTACTCACTAGATGACAGTTTTCTCTCTCCCCACCCCCAGTGAGTACAACCAAACATATCCCAGTCATTACCAGTGTTCTAGGAGTGGGAAATCAAGGAATTGGCCTGGTTAAAAATCACTAGTCTAAAGGAAATGGAGATTTCCACTATAGTCTCCAAAAGAGTTAATCGTGGGATAAGAATAAGGTGAAAGATAAAATATTTCCTCAGTCTACTCTCCCAGAGATTGGAGCCTCTTTCCTTAGCAAGGGAGACCTACTTAAAGAAACTGTCATTGAGGAAAGGTATGTATTTTGTCCCTTTTAATGTCATTTCAGGGAGAGAATTTGATGGGGGGATACCTAGGGGAAAAAATCCAGTTAAAAGGTTGGATTACATATAATTAGGTGATTTGAAAGGCTCAGATTATTATGATTGGGGATATTAATGGAAAGTGTAATCTCACAGCTTGATAAAGTCTGGGATATCGGGATTTCACACAAAACTAAACGCTAACTCTGCTCTAACTCTGCCTTCTGGAGCAAAGTGAGGAGCCAAGACAGTTCTTTGTTCTTTTTTTCATTCACTCAACAAGTATTTATGGAAATCTTATTGCAAACCAGGATAGCCTCGATTCTTGCTAGCTCCGTTAGTCTCAGGAAATACATCTCGACTCAATAAAGGACAAGAAAATCCAACTTAAAAAATGAGCAAAGGAACTAATGGACATTTCTCCAAGAAGACAAAGAAATGCCAAAAAGCACATGAAAAGGGGCTCAACATTTTAGCCATCAGGGAAATGTAAATCAGTACCACAGTGAGACATCATTCCACATGCACTAGGATGGCTATAATCTAAAAGACATTATAAATATTGGCACAGATGTGGATAAATTGGAACTCTCGTCCATTTCTGATAGGAATAGAAAATGGTGCAGCCACCTCAGAAATGATCAAGCGGTTCCTCAAAAGGTCACACATTAAGTTATATGACCCAGCAGTTCTAATAGGTACACAACACAGGTGAATTGAAAGCATGTGTCAGCACAAAACCTTGCACGTGAACGTTTGCAGCAGCATTACTCATAGTTGTCAAAAGGACAAAAAACTCGAATGTCCATCAACTGATGAAATGGATGACAAAAACGTGGTCTATCCCAAATAACTGGAGTTGACATCAGCGATATCATGCAACCGTAAAAAGGATAGAAGTCTCAATGCATGCTGCATGGGTAAACACTGAAAACTGAGTCAAAGAAGCCAATCACAAAAGACCACATGTTGTTTGGTTCCATTTATATAAAATATCCAGAATAGGCAAATCCATAGAGACAGAAAGAAAGTAGATTAGCGATTGCTGGAGCCTGGCAGTGGGGAGGGAGGAAGAGGGAGTGACTACATGACGGTACAAGGTTTTTTCCCGGGTGATGAAAATGTTCTAAAATTGTGATGATGGTTACACAACTCTGAGTATGCTGAAAACCACTGAATTCATTTTTCAAGTTACATAACATTTCAACCTGACTTTTCTAAGAGTTTATCACTTTTTAAACGCCACAGCGCCCAGCACAAAGTTTCGTGTATTGAACAGACAAGTGGTTTCTCCTCTGAACAAGATAAAATGCTTCCTCTGGAGCAAAGCCACCTTACTAACTGTAAATCTAACTGTAGATCTAATTGTTTAATGGTATATTTTAAAAACTCTCTGTCAAACAATTCGGTGATAAATTTCAAAAAAATCAAAAAATGTCTATATTTCACTTCCATGTGTTTCCATTACATACACAAAGAACTATGTGTGTTATATAAAAATGCTTATAATATATATTGAAAAAAACCATGTACACATTTCACATTACTATACATGTAATTATATAAAAATATTATCCACATGCATATGGCCTAGCAAGAGGCAAAAATGATATAGCAGGAATTCTGTAAAAATGTCAGAATTGTTGGTAATTTTTAAAGCTTTCAACAAAGTTGCCTTTTTTTCTCAATTGAGAAGGAAAAAAATTCCAATAAAAGTAAAAACAAGCTTTTCTTAACATTATTGGTTAATAAGCCAGAGGTGATTCTTTAAATTATTTCCATGCTGAGTTTATAATCCTAGAAAATGTTTGATTCTCTTTACCCATGCGATAGATATGATTTAAAATAATAGTTATAATCAACTCTTTTTGTTCCTCTGCAGTCTCCCAAACTTGATCCAGGGAGACCCCCTCTGGAGATGAGAGAGAAGTTCAGCTTAACTTGGGCCCACATGACTCCAATGAAGAAAAACTCTTCTAAAACACAAAAGTTATCATAGCTCTTTGAACCAAACCCACACTAGACAATCACCAGAGGCAACATGATCAGCCACACTTCATGAAATGATGAAGAAGAAAGTTTTATCTAAATTATCAAAAAACAGAGAGTCAGTTACTTGGGTTAAATCTATTTGGTCCAATTAATCTTGCTTGAAAACAAAAACTATTTAGAAAAATATCTGTTGCAAAATGAATTTCCACTTCAGTGAAGTGTTAATGAAAACAGTGATCACCAATAATCCTTGGAAGACCAACCTCATTCATTTATAAATATAAGATATAACTATACTTTCTATTTTAACAATTTATCTTAGCGATGCTTTATTGCCAACATTGACTCTATTTTAAATAGGGACCAAAGAAATTACAAATAAAACATATACACAGAGGAAGTTACTATCTCCTATATTCAGCCACTCTAAATCATCCAGACTCATATTTGACCCTATGCACAGCTCCCTGCTCAGCGATTAGGATATGACCGGATGTTAATGGGTGTCTATGTCTATAGGGAACTAAACACAGAAAGACAGGACATAAACTTAATTGAATAACTACTGATAGCACTAGCTTTAAAAAAGTACCCATAGAATCTTTCCAGCGAAGTTTCCTTCGCTTGGAAAAAGAGGTGATCACTGCAGGGATGAGAGCTAAGCCTTCGTCAAGGAAGGGTAGCATTGGGCAAGCATAGAGGACGGAAGGATCACTCTCAACCTTGAGCTTGATGAGAGCCAGGGCACAGAGGCAGGAAAAGTGAATAGACCAGTATGGCTGAAGATGAGAGATGAGACAGAACATTCTACAGAAGTACTAAGGCCATACATACTAAGGTAGGTCTTGAAATCCAGGCCAAGAATTCAGTGTCCTTTACTAGCAATGTGAAACCATAGTCAGGGAAACCAGTTATAATATTACATTGACCAAGATTTGAAGTACCAGGTCCCAAACCCAAATGGCAGAAGCAAGAATGGAGAAAAAGGAATTTGAAAGACTTCATGACAAAGAAAGGAAAAAATAATGAGAGAACTTGGCCCTTACCTCGCATCTAGCCAATTATTTAGGAAGGCTAAAGTAGCAGCTAAGTCGGGGGTTTGGCCAACATTTTTGTGGTTTGGCAGGTTGTATAAAGTACTTCTGCTGGTCTGCTAGCCACTGTTTTTCTAGAAGTCAACTTTGCCTTTTTTTATTTTAATATTGTGGTGATGCCCACCGTTATCACTGCTCTAAACGCAAGCAGCAGAAATGTTTCAATCAAGGACCAGATGAGTCACTCTCATATTGTTCTCATATTGTATTTTTTTTAAATGCAATTTACAAAAACATAAACTTACAGAACATATAATTTGGTGGGTGAGTCTTGCATTGCCCACCCCCACAATAAAAAGCCACACATTGGATAATTTAAATAACAAAGTCCTCCACTAACTTCCATCTAGAGAATTTACATATAAATACATAATTACCTGGGTTTTTTTCTGTCACAACATTACAGTTCACACACACACAGACACACACACACACACACACACACACACACACACACAGGAAGAGACATTTATAGGCTGCAGGTTATATAAATCTTCCTTTAATTTCACCACTGGTTATATTATCAATAAGCTTCTTCAGCTCTTTTATGAAACTTTTCTTAGGACTCAGATTGTGTGTAAATATGCAAGATGCACACTCCAATTTATGAAAACGTCTTAGACCAAAAAGAAAGTCTCAGACATGAGGAGGAAGTTATGTTTCTGATCTCATAAACATCTTTTAATCCCTTATAACCAAAAGTCAAGGTATAATTTTATGTTTAAAATACAACAAAGCCAGGAAGTAAGAAAAGATTTATAATGTGGTAACTGAGGTGTCTCAGTAAGTGCAGAAGTGTCCTAAAGCCTGTACCACTCCTGACCATGTTATATTGTCCAACTGCCATTCTGGAGGCCTCCAGAGAGTCCCAAGAATGTCATAAGTTTCTCAAGATAAAATATATTTCACTTCCTTTGATTGAAAAATTAAGTAATAACTATACTTAATTTCTTCTTACTGTCACGCCAGTAAGAAGAAGTAGAAAATTAAAGACAATGTTTTTAAACTCATTCAACACTCAACGTGTCACTCATTCAACAAAACCTTATCCAGCATCTACACACCATGGACTGTGCTTGGCTTCAGGAATACGATGGTGGGCAACACCTGACTATCTCTGCTTTTATGGCACTTACCACTTAGCGGGAGATGCAAATATTAATGAAAAGATCTCCCTGATAAACATGTAAACTACAAACTGACCGGTGCTATGACAGAAAGGTGTCTGAGGTTTTGAAAGTAGGAGAGCTTAGGGATCACTGGGGTAAACATCAGCAGAGTCAAGTTCAATTAAAAAGGAAGAGAATTCTGAAACAAAAGGTTACGACTGATTAAATTTGAGTGCTTTCATTAATAGAACTGTATAATTCCCGACAGTTGAACTGTAAGGGTAGTAGATACACTATCTCAATCAAAACTTACTCAGACTATTGGACCATAAAGTGCAGATGGTCAACTGATACATCCATGTGATTCCAAAGCGCTATCTCGCGGCTTCTTAGCATTGGGAACTCCTCCATAAGCATTTGTTAAAATGCGCCCAGCGCCAAAGTGCTCTGGGGCCTCCGGACACATTCACAGGGAACGCAGCATGGCTCTGGGTGGTATTTTGGCATATTTAATTTCCTGAACTAAAAACGCTTATGAAAAATTAAATTTGGGAGAAGGAAAACACTCCTGATGTTCCTCTCACTATTCGTGAAGTTAAGCATTTAATCTACAGCAGTGCCATTCGGGTCATTTCTATAACCAAATATGACATCCATGGAAGTCGTCTAGTGACCTCTGAAACCTGGAATGTCAGTTCTCCTCCCCTCCCTCCCTGTCGCCCCATGCTCAGCCTCTCCTGCCCCTTCTTGCAACTCCACCCCGTCCGTGACCAGCAGACAGTGGACAGAGCTCAGCACTTACTTCCTTTCCTCAAGCAGGGCGATTTCCTTTTTGACCTCATGGTATTCTTCCGCTATTTGGCAGTGCTGTTTGTAGACCTGCATGGATTCCGGGGAGTCATGACAAGGCGGCAGAGGCTTCACAAACAAGAAGAAGAAGTCAGTCCATTTTCTTGCATCGGAATAAATTACCAACCGGCGGAATAAATTTTGCTCTGCTGAAGTTCTTTAGAGAGAGGTTTTTTTGCACGAGAATGGCATTGTCAGTCAACATCGGACAGAATTTAGCTGATTCTACTTGACTAAAAATAGAGAAGTGGACCGATATTGCACAGTGTCACTTACGGGCATTGTCAGGCCGGAGCCAGAGCGGAGAGACCCACTACATGTCAGTTACCTGCCATGCATTTGAGTCAAAATAGGTCCGCTCACGATTCTGCACTTCCCCGCAGAAGTCTGGATCTCTGCTTCGGAGAAGGGCAAGGATGGGGAAATATTTCAGTTGTCTGTTCCAATGACCCCTTGCTTTCTGGTTGACATTATGACTCTTGCAGCCCAGAGTCATAATGTCATCGTGCAGAGTGGAGCGGCCCTATAAGAACGGCTCGATTCTGAGAAATGCATCCGAACTGAAGAAATGGTGGTAGGCCGGGAATAATACAAAGATTAACGAGCCATATGAAAGACCAAACCTCGAGTAAAACAACGTTTATAACATGTGAGAGCATGGAATCATTCGCTTTTCTCCCATTCATGAGAGAATCGAAGGCCAGCACGGCAAACCTTGCTAACCATAACTTGTTTAAAAAGCCCACTTTTAGAAATTATTTTTTAAAGTACTAGCTTTCCCTGAGTTTGTAAATCTGATTTCTAGTTAGCGACACGTTATTAAACCCATTACTTTTAGAAACACCAGTTAATAGTCTTCTAAGGAGTTTGTAATCACCTTTTAAAATTATTCATAGAAAAATATTATATAATATCTGAAAAATACTATTTCATTTTAAAAAAGGCTCTTCAGCCTAATTCTTTCTTCACAGTAGTCTGTACATGTGAGGTATGTGTCTAAGTCATATTCTCACTACTTTTATATTAATACATTGAGAACTGACAAATTTCTTACTACTTGGTCCTCATTAAATTCTTCAAGGACACAGATTTCTTTGGGGGTGTCATATTTAGCAACCCCATTTAGGATACAAGAGAAATTCTACAAAGTTTATTGTCTGATTGATACATGAGATGACTTTTCTCATTTCTCATGAGGCCTCTAAGTAGAAATCTTCTAAAGGAAATAAATTCAAAATAGATTTAGAGAAAAATTTACCTTCATGTGGAACATCTGTTGTGTCTTAATTCAGGGAAAGTCTAATAATAATTACATTATATAGCATCTTTCCCTATTGCCCCATGAACACAGAGCATAAACTCAGCCTGTTGGAACCATTACCTCTTTTTATGTAGAAATAAATTGAAAAGCAGTGCCCAGTAGATTTACAGTACAACTCACCCCATGAGATAAAGCTGTTGCCAAAGAAATTCAGAACTCCTGGCTCCTCCAAGTCTAAGTCCTTGAAATCACCACCCCTCATCAATTTTCACCTGTTACGCTGGCAAATTACCAGGTATAACAGTAAGGAGAATGAAAGCAATTTACTCTGGGCCCCCTAGCCAAGCTGCTATTAAATTATCCATGCCCTGTTAAAGGATTTGCCTATTGGAAGGCCCTCAGGCTTCATGCATCCTATTTCTTGTCCTTATGAAACGCATAATAGTTACTCAGTTCAGTCCATAACTTGCCACACGTAGGTACCTGAACCACAAATTCAGCATAGTTACCTATGTGAGAGCCAAAGATTTATGAGCCTGTGTAAAGGATTTGCATGCATTAGAGGCTATAGATGAGAGCAGCCAGATAAAGAGAGAACTGCCCTTTGGAGCTATAATTAAAAACGAAACTGAAAATTACATACACAATTTTCTTAAGAAGAGAGAGGCCTCTTTTGCTCCCTTAGCTTGCCACCCTGCAATGTTTTTAAGTGGAAATTTTTTTCATTGGTTCTTTTTTTTTTTAATTGTTGCTTCTTAACTGTAGAAAATTTGGAGATATTATATATGGGTAGCATGATCATGCCGCTAAGGGTATGTGAGGATGGGGAGTATTTCAGGATATATTCAGTGTCCTCATGTGCTCTTAGCAGGATAATCATGCTACTTATAGGTAGTACTATTTTCAAGATTTCCCACAATTAAGAAGTAGTGCCAATTGAGAAAGAACAAGCCAAAAAGGACCTAATGGTCAGTGTTTCAGGGAGTAGAAGGAGACCAGGGGTCACTTCAACCTCTACTCCTGTGAGCTGTCTCCACCCCAACCTGACAGAGAAACTCAGCACCACTTCACGGTCTCTCAATTTATATGAAAGCATTAAAGACAAGATAGATCTTTTTTTCCAGCAAGTATGTAAGTTATATTGCACAATCCACCACATTGTAAAATTATTTTATAAGTTGCCAAGGGCTGGCGGGAAGAGGAAATGGGAGTTGTTTAATGGGTATAGAATTTCACTTTTGCAAGATGAAAAAGTTCTGGAGATTGGTTGCACAACAATGTGAATATATTTAACACTACAGAACTGTACACTTAAAAATGATTAAGGTGGTAACATTTATGCTAAGTCTTTTTTACCACAATGTAAAAAGTTAATGCAAAAAAAAAAATTTATCATTAAATCTTCCTGCTGCCCCTAGCCCATTTTCTAAGCACTGCTATTAGGATTGCCCATCTGAGACTCACTTCATTTGCATCCAAACTTTCTCCTCAGGGAACTTAAAATTTCTCACCCCTTTATAATCTGGAGCCATTCACCACTAGAGTCCTCCTGGTCAGAGAGCATTTTGATTAATGTTGCTGGACAAATCAAAATGCCCTCTGACCAGGAGGACCCTCTGTCCTTAGAAGACATATGACATTCCTGGACATTTACTCCAGCCCAGGAAACTCACCAAAGAATTTTTTGAACACATGTTTTTATCCCAACAGGAATTCTAGTGAATAAGAATACTAAGATATTTAGGTTTTATTCCTGATATAAAAAGTAGAATTATAGAGTAATGAAATGTATTGCTCTGTATGACATAGAACACTCTCATTACTTCGCGATATGTGTGTTTGTGTGTATGTGTATAGTGTCTTAAGGTCCTCACTGAGAATGACTCTCTTACCTTCTTATAACCAACCTTTCAAAATAAGAGACAATACATGACCGACAGCGTTCATTGACATTTTCGCCTGAGGAAATAGACTCCTAAAATTCAAGCACAAGAATCAACTTTGCAGTTTTAAAATGAAGCTACCAGTAAGCTCATGTCATGCGACATTTAAAACACTGACACTCATGAATTAATTGGCCGCACATGGGTTTAAGATACTCTTGAATACATGTTCATATTAAAAACTAAAAAATAATTTAAAAGAATGCCTGTGGTAACCAGATAAAAGAATCTATTAACTTTTTGGAATAAAAATTAACACTTTTATTTTTGTTTCAATTCTAGTTGTATAATTTTAACTATTCCTATCCAAGAGATTTTTGCAGTTATAATCCCGTGCTGGGAATGAGAATAGACAAGCAATAAAAAAAAAAACTCTGTCAACAGTGAATTTCTTCTTGCATCAGGAAGAGGAAATATTGTTACTATCTCCGTGATGATGCTACATCCTTCCACACTTTGAATACATTTATCCCACACTCTTCTTAAATAATGAAACATTACATCCCAAGGAAAAGGAATCCAAAGATATTTGAATTGAAAATGAAAAGGTAAAGGCATTCTTCATGTACTAGGGCACAAATTCTGTGGGATCACAGAAAACTTTTCAGATGTACCAATGCCATGCTATCTGGTCTACTCCTAATACAGCCAGTTCTAAGAAGTTTAAATTAAGACATTCTCCTAACAGTGTCTCAAGCCAATTTTGAAACACTTTTCCAAGACACCGATTGGGGTTTGGATGAGGTCAGAGTCCGGGAGGGGGCACTTCCTCTTCACCCCCTTTCCTCCAGCTGCTGCCTGAGGACAGAGCTCACACAGGCTTTAAATTACATGGCAATGCGGGTGAGCCACTACTATCTCTGGTATCCACCCCACTCATCAGGACCAATTTAACAAGATGAAGTAACAGAGAAACCACAGGCTCCTGTTCCAAGAATGCCAGCTTGAGCCACACCATCCCATCTCCGCTCTCTGCCCAGGCCATGAGTTTATAGCAAGCTCCTCCGAAATGGACTCGGTCCTCTGGAAAGGGCCCCGTGGGAAAGGATGCAGCCAAGCATCTCCCCACAAGGGGCAAAGCCAGCTGAAGAGCTTCCGTTTTCTACTTGGCTTCTTCAAATACTACTGGCCCCATCTACTTCAAAAATGCAAGAATTTAATTTTCCTCTCCCAGCTTCCCACACACAAGATATATTTAGGAAGCTAAATATTCTACAGTTGCCGAGCAGACTCTGTATTTATTCCTTGATTCTCAGTGTTACCTTTATTTTGTGGGGGAGTGGGGATGTCTAGTTTAAATTTACATTGCACTTTAATGTCCCAAAATGAACAAACATAATTTGTTTAAACTAAATGGAAAAACATAGTCAGGACTAAATGCAATATTTGAAAACTCTGTTATTTTAGAATTTTACATGTTTTTTAAACATTTTAAGAACTGACACCCCTATAGTATGGTCAAAGTCTGCATTAATAAATATATGGCACATCCTATATAGTATATAACACTGGAATGAAGAATATGTAAGTCATTTCTATTGATGTAAGCAATATCGAAGGGAGAGATAACCCAAGAGTGTCTCGGACTTTTCCAATAAGGTATATCCTAGTGATCACTGAGTTTCTCAAAAAAAAAGAAAAAAAATTAAAGGTACCACTGTAAAGCTCCAAGTATCTATATATATTTTCTCTGCGGTCACAGTAGCCAAAGAACACTGTAAGATACTTTTCAACATGTGTGTGAGAGAGAAAATAGCAGATATCTTCTGTGTGTTCTATGGGCTGTTTCCTAATTGCATTTCCAGCTGGCTGTTCAAGAATCCTGGAATGCTAAGACCTCAATTTTCTACCATTTTCCTTTCCCAGATTTCAAGCAACATATTGATGCAAGACCTAAAAGAAGTTTCTGGAGACACTACTCGGATAACAAGATATTATAGTACACAACTGAAGCTACGAATTGTTTATTTGTGGAGGTGACATCAGTTTCTGGACTTACCAGACACTGTCTGAGAAAAGGCAAGTTCAACGTGTACCACAGAGACACCTGTCACTGTCCTCTCAGATTAGATGGGAGGACTTCAGGAAGGTTGAAAGTATTGCTCAATTTGGTTAAAAACAAAAAGTCTCACTGTTTTCCAAGTACCTTAGCTTAATGAAAAAAAGAGAGCATTAGAACCTCTACCCCAACTCAAAAGTCCAAGAGATGTTTGTCTTATTTCATTTTACACGTATAATTATAAATTATTAGTTTTTAATTCATTCAATAAATGATTTCACTAGGGAAGGAAATTAATATTAATGGAGCAATTATTTTGCCCAGCACTATGCTGGATCTACTCATCATCACATTTAATTCTCACAACAACATGAACTAGATATTGTTCTCTCCACTTTGTAGTTCAGAAAAGTGAGGTTTAGCAGGAGTAAATAGCATACCCCAGATCACAAGACTAGTAGGTATGAGGCTGAGGTCCAAATCTAAGTCGATCTAAAGTCAGTGCCCGTTGCTCCAGTCCTCGCAATTCCCATTAGGAAGTTCATTACCATCTACTCGTTAGCATGTCCTCTACCTGATTTATAAAAACATATTCCTTATTCCAATGCCAATAATTAAGACCACATTACAGCTTGGTTTTGGAATATCTGTATGTCGAATCAAAATCTCTAAAACGTAACAACTCTGTTAAATTTGAAGACAAATTTGGTCACGACCCAGACCCCGGGCCTATTACGGGACTGTACTAGCCTTCAGAATAGAGAGAGATGTCAGTGGTTACCTCTTTTTTTTAAATAGAAGGAAACTAAGACCTACAGAAATGTAAAAGTTTTTCATTCATTCTTAGAAGTGAACATAAAATTGGGCCTCCTTTCTTTTTGACTGTATGGTCTAAACTAGCTCTACCTAAACTCTGCCTCTAATGGGCACAGAGAATTTAGAAACCAATTTCCAGGAAAAGAATCCACGTGAAATAGAATTAACCTACCACCTGCCCCTGGGCTGAGGCCTCAGGCCCACAAATGGACATCATGAAGAGATGTTCATTTTAACACCCACCTTGCCCCAAGGTCTCTTGCCCAACATTTTGCATCAATAGAGACATCAAGAGAAATGTTTGTCACTGCTATTCTGGCACAAGGCTTTTTTTGGCTTCCGTGAAAATAGAAGCACCATGAATTACATGCTCAAACATGTCCGCATTCTTGGCAAAGCAACGAAAAAATCTTGGGGGTCAAATTGGTGCTAGAGTATCTACTAAATAGATATTTTATAGCTGTATTTCATAAACGACAACAGAATGTGTAATGGATATCAGAAAGTCAGAACTGATTTTACGAGGTTCTTCTATAACCACATTATGGCAAACCTTGAAAACCAGAAACAAAAAAATCTCCACCTATTAAAGTGATTTAAGCATAGGTTCCACAAAAAGTGTAAGGGAAAGAAAGATACCTAGATTCAGAATAAGAGACTTAATCTGAATTAGCAAATTTATTTAGGCCAAGATTTGACTTCATGTTTCTCATCTCTGAAGTAGAGACGTGCTGGTTAGGCTTACGCAATTAGAGCAAGGATCAGATGAAATCGTTTGTGGGGAAATCCCCCTCGCCTAGGAGTATTCGTGTGTGTGGGTGGGATTTAAATCTAAGAGTATACAGTGAGTAGGGCCGGCAATTATCACCTGGCATCATTTATTTTTCATTAGGCAAGTTTTTAAGTCTCCACTAGAGATAATCAAGAGTCAGTTCTTCCTCAAGCAAATAGTGACAACCACGAGGCACTTCACGTGCCTTTGTAATTTAACTTTTATTCTTCCATAGAGGATTACGATGGTTGGTAAAATTTCAAGAGCTATTACTATGAGATGGAAGCGCATGAGCCTGACTATAAAGATGGCCTTCTGCGAGGCTGATTCTTCTTTTTGTATATAAAGCATTTTCATTGCTTTCAGTACAGAGTTCCTGCTGCAGAATGACTCAAGTTTATATGTTTATGCTGAGCATAGAAACAAGAATTTGCTTTTAGGTGTAGTTTTCTGTGTTAGCTTCCCCCTCTCAAACCACATCATCTTGTTTTTTAGTTACTCGTGTCCTGGAGTGTAGAATACAGGTAACAGGCAACAGCCCTAGGCAGAGGCAACCCTAACCAAATGGCTTGACAACTGGTAAGTGTTTATAACAAACTCGATCCTATCCTTCACCCAATAAAGAAGCAGTTATTTAAATGCTTTGAGCTGCAATACTAGGAATGTTCTCTGTTCATGAAGAGGAAAAGCAATATCATATTTTAAGGGTGGGGAAGGATCAAAACCCATGAGCCAGAAAGCAGCCTCTCAATCAACTGCCTAACTCATTAAAGATCGATAAAGATAAAATGGTCTCGCTGGATTAAAATAATTTAAAAAACTTAATTTCTAACATATGTCAAGTGGAATTAAAGTTATAAAATTCAAATGGATCTTCCAATACTTTGGCAGAAAAAAATTATCTGGATAATTGCCGGGGCATGATCCACATGCCAGGGAAGACCATTAATGTTCCCAAGGGAAAAAAATTTTTGACCAATACAAAAAAGTCCAATTAACAGTCCACAGTTTGAAGGAAGGACAAGAATCTGAATGTGTTCTTATTGTTTGATTTTCAAAACAAGTTTATTCTTTATTTTCATCTAACTTCCCTGGTAACAAAATAGCTTTGATGTGACAGTAAAATAAAGGAGAGAAAAAAACCATGACAAGGAAAAATGTTTAGTTATTATTTTACAGTCCCAACTGCACCACCAGCAGCGCACACACACAGCCCTTCTCTGAAGACAGAACCTAAGCAAGGAGCATCATGTGTCATGTAAACATGCTGGGCAGAAAAGCAGACAGAGAGCTGAGTTCTCCATGGTGACAAGAAGAGATATTGGGAGGATATGGTTAGATAACAAGAAATGGGGGAAATGGGTTGAAAATCCTGCATGGGATGTAGGAGAAGAGAGAGCTAAAATGGCTGGCAGCTGCAGAGGAAATTAGAGGAGAACAGAGCTGTCTTTTGACAGCTGTGTGGTGATCAGTACAAACTTCCTACCTCCTAGACTGTCTTCCATAATCTCAGAATAAGTGATATTGCTCTGTCGAGTAGGCTTTCTATCGGAGGGCTGTGACAATGCCCGAGACTGCAGCATAGGTGAGAATGAGGGCTACTCCAAGAGGTTCCACACCTGAGTTTTGTTGCGTTGATGTTTAGAGGCCACCTCAGCTGTGGAGCATCAGGCTCCAGGTTTTCAGCTCAGTGTACTGGGCACTGAGATGAGAACCGGAGCCAACAAAAAGGGACACGATCTTGGTTCTTTCCATCTCTGTTGAGGGCTGTTTGGGACCAGTGGTCCAAAACTCAAACAATTTCAGGAGACCAGGCACACCCATAGATGTGAAAAGCTACTGGGCATGAGATAACAGAGAACATCGGGGCCAGTTGAGAACTGAGGTTGCAGACCCCTCCTAAAGGCTTTCGAAAACAATATTTAGAGGGGAAAAATGATGACTAAGCAAATGTCTGTACTCAGGATTCAAGACCCATATCAGACTTGTCCAAACGTGCCTGCAAAGTGAAGTATTTAAGTGAACGTCTGACCCAATGCCAAAATCCAGGTATTTTAGGCAGAACCTCTTCCTCAAGCCGTCTTTGCCTAGAATCACCATCTATCATCTAAAGAAAATTAAAATGTCATAAATTAGCTCCTTTCAAATAATTTCAATGTATTAACATGGAATATCCTAGATAGATCATCCATAAACTATGTACACGAAATGTTTTTCGCATGGGTGAAACCAGACAATATTCAGAATATTTAACATAAAATCTCTACATTCTAGTAAAAGCTGTCAGAGAACTGGGGACAGGGTTAGGAGTGGAGTAGAGAAAGGAAGATTATTCTGAAATCTTGCCACATGTGACAAATATCCTCAGCACAGTTTGTTACTAAATCTTAGCCCCAAGCATCCCAAAGTGCACTGCCTGGAAACTTCCACAGCAAAGGAAAGGCGGGGACCAACCCTGCTCCCAGGCTCCGGAACTCCATCTGAGTGGAGCAGGTTTACGCGTTAAGTTCTTGGCATTCTGGCGCTGTCGCCAGAAAACTAGACAGGGACACTGCGCGAGGTTTTCAGCCTGACTTCGGAGCTCTAGAAATGTAGCCCTCGATGGCGTAGAAGCTCCCCACTGTCTCTAAGTCCGGATGGTTAGGCTACTCCTCGGTTAACTGGATTCTATGAAACTAAGAAGGAAAGAAGAGAGACTAGAAAAATCCTTACCTGTAGCTGCTGGTCTAATTCTGGAAAGACCAGAGGGCTGGAGTCTTCAGGAGGTGTATCATCTAAAACATAAAAATAAAATAATCCTTCACTACGGAGCCCTTTCTGTCACAAGAGTTGTCCTGCTGTTAAACCATCTTTAACTCGCAGAGTTAAATCATCAGTATCTGCTTCAGTTATTTTCATCACATTAGTTGGGGACAGATAGAATGCGGAAGACAATTTTGCTCATTTTCAGTACAAACAGAAGCATGGATTGCTTAGTCAGCCTGACCAAAATTTTGCAAACAAATATCAGAATCCTGAAATGTTCTCTGGCAGTTCTCCAATTAAGAGGTACTGTTTGTCTTTCAATACTACTTTAGCAAAAAGAAAAAAGAAAAAAAAAAGATACACAGAAAAGTGCCCTAACAAGGTGCTAATGAGGTAACCAGAACAATCTGAGTTGGACAGAAAAACATATTAGTGAAAAATAGAAGTGTTAGTTCTTCTCTGAATGGCTCCCAGGGTGGCAAGCTTTGATGGTTTTCTCTCTGCTCTTACCACAAACCACCACTAACCGGCAGTTAACCAGAGCCTCATTCTGATAACAGTAGGTACCAGGCAGCAAGCAACTCGATCAAGGTGTTTCTTCCTAACACAGCAGGCAGAACCCCAACCTGAGGCCCAGCCCGCTGCATTGATGTGGGAGAGCCTGAGCTGAGAGAGATGGGTAACTCTGTCTTCTGTTACCTTAAACTGACTGACTGGCACTAGGCAGGTGTTGTTGGGTCACAAGATATAGTTCTCAGAAGCATCAGAGGAGACCTGAGAGAGGTTCAGCCGAAATACCCAAGTTACTACTCCTGAATGTCTTCAATGTCTTCAAGAACATATGCTGACCCAGCCCTGGCATGAGAGCTCAGAACCTCTGGATCTCCAGGCAGATGCTGGCTCTGCAAGTCCATTGGCCATTCATCTCCCATCCCTTCCTTGTTGAAAATACCTACCCCAAGACATGAGACTACGAGAATAAGACAAAATACAGGGCAAAAGAATAATTAAAAATCCAAACTTTTCTAAATTATAATAAAGAAAAGAAAGATAATAGTTTTTTTGTTCTCACTACCATCATCAAAGTTATTCATAAAAACTGTTAATGTTCTCTTTGAACTAGAGGAAGTGATATGGGCCATATGCAATGGAGAAGCAAGTATCTTCTCCCTCGTCCCTTGGAGTATAGTCCAGAATGAAGCACAGCACTCAAGAGCTTCTGGCTTCTAAGGATTACATGTCTGTGAATGGCACCAAAGATAATCACCAAGGAGATACTCAAACAAGGACAGTATTAACCTTAGCTAAACACTCAAGGCAGGTCACTTACAGCCACTGGTATATTTTAGTCAAGAGTAGTATAATAATACTCCCATTTAAAAGTAGCTTAAGACAATGCATCACCAAATCTGAATCTATTTGTTCTTCTAACTGCGCCAGACTGGGTATGGAAGCCCATGAGTTCACTGATGCTAAATTAGCTTCACGGAGCACGAAGAAATGGGCAATCTTCCCAAGACCCTTGCTGCAAGCTGTAGGACTGTCTTAGAGGAAACAAGATCCAATCCCCAGGCCCTTTGAATGCTCTTATCCTACTCAGATTAGAGGTGACAACTTCTGCCAAATACCGTGGCTTTTTAAATCCATCCCTCATCATCTGCAAAGAATTAGACAAAAGACAGAAATACTCACTTATTGCCACTGACCCTTTAGAGGTAGCCTTCATTATCAAAACTATAGTTTGTAAAACTAATTTGGGTCAAAGGCACATTTAAATGTATTTCAATAAAATATCAATAATCCATCATGATTATTTTAGCTCATTGAGTTCAAGGCCAGAGCAATTTGGCATGGGTAAATGGGAACATATTATACATTGGAGTCCCAACCCTAATAAACATAGATGAACAGGCACTCGCTAGAAGGAGAAATCACTTCTGTAAAGTACCAGAGCAGATAGTGCATTCTAGAATTCTAATAAAATAGCCAGGACTGGAACTCAAGGCTTCCTGGGACTTAATCCACCTTGCCCCTGTGAAGTCACACTCCTTCCTGCTTAATTATAGAAAAGAAATATATATGTTCATTTGCTTTATTATAGTAAAGTAAATAGCAAATACCAGGTATGAACCAGAATTAATGAAGCCCATTATAGAAATCTACGTCATTACTTATAGTCACGTCATATTTAGAGGCGCATATCTGTGACCATGCTGATAATTCTGCAGACAAGAATGGCTTAAAATTGAATTCCTTGAGTTGCTAGAAGAGCCTGATTGATTAACATGGAAATACATAAAGGATATTTTAGAATGACAATCAAAATAAAAGTAAGACTCCTGTGTTAAAAAAATGAATCAAGTTGGATTAATCCAAGCAGGAAATAGCGGAAGCAAGAAAACCAAAGACAGATGTAAGGAAACTATTGAGTCTTAACCTCAGTCCTGTATTTCATTGCTTGATGCCATCTGGTTTAGCTGGCATCCCTGCCAGCCAAAAATTTCAGCACTTGCGAAGCTGCTTACCAAGCTGCCCCAAGTTGATGTGTGGTGTGTTTACTTTTAAACAGTGGCTGCCTTCTTTGACTGGTTTTAAAAATAGGCAAATATTCTAAAAGCAGAATGATGAATCACAGGATTGGGCCAAAAGAAAAGAAGGAAAATGAGTCAGGCAGACGAGGAGCACAGCTGTTCTACAAACATTTGGCTGAATCGTTGTAAAACATTTTGACAGTGATATTGGATCAGAGTTCCTAAGAGCAGTTAAGTTTGTTTTGACAATTCCAGAAGCACAAAGTAGATTGTACAGTAGCTATACAAGATACATCCCTGGCAAATTTGCCTTTTTAAACAAAAAAAAAAAGAAGAGTACTTGCCAGATATGTCTATAACATGACAAAATCAGAATGCAAGTACATTTTTATTAAAATATATTTATTCATCAAATAGTTATTGAATGCCTATTATATGCAAGGCGGTGACAGAAGACCTATGCTAAATTGGCAAATCACTTTATCATAGTTTTTAAGGTATTAAGGAAATAATTCATAGGCTTCCTTTTCAAAATGGCACAGCAAGCAAAACACATCCTAAGAAATTTTTTTAAAGATGAAGTATAAAGGAGAGAATTAAAGAGGAATTTTTTAATAAGCAGATGTTCACTGCCTGTTCCGCAAACATGATGTGACTAAGTCAATGGTACTTAAAATAGAACTTTCTTATTGGTATCCCGACCATTATGACATACCATAGTACATTTTATGATGGGCTCATCTCAGCATCTACTGAGCAGCTGTTGGGTTGTTTTTGTGGTTATTCTGTTCCAGATTTCCTTACATTGTCTTCCCACCATTTCTTACGAATTCAAAAATTAAAAATTTCACGGAACATTGGGAAGCATGCCTTTGAGTGTCTAACTTTTTATGTAGCTAGTAAAGAGGATTCGAAAACAACTACCATGTATCATTAGACTCTCTTTATGAGAGAGAGAACATGTTAACACAGAAATCATAAGACAAACAATCTTAGAACAGAAGTGGTCATTATATTGGATAAATTTAGCTTTAGAGCCAAAAACAAACACACGAAAACACCTCACAGCTGCGTCCTTGTTTCTTTTTACAGCAGAGAGGTGAACGCTTCTTCAAAGCCAAACCAGACCTGCGAACCAGCCTGTGAGAACCCCTGTCCTAGACGATCTCCTGAATGGACTCTGGAGTCACTTATTCCTCCTCTTATGGGCTCTCCGTCCAAGACATAATTGCCTAGGAAATTGTAAATCCATAGAGAAGCCACCAGGAGTGGGAGAAGCCACACTCAGAAGACAAGCTCCAACTCACTCCCAACCAGCAACTTGAGAGGCAATCATGCTCAGAATCCACTCAACCTGACTACACTTCCAGCAGCTGGGGCCAGCTTTGCGGGCATGCGCCTGCGCAGTTGAAGGGAGCCCTTGGACCAGGCAAGCCCCACACTTGGTTTAATAGTATCTTGAAATTCTTAATTTTTGAACAAGAAGCTGCATAATTTTTTTTCACTGTCCCTCCACAAATTAGGTAGCTGGTCCTGACTGCAGTTAAGACCCCTGAGTGCTGGTGTCCTGGAGATCATCCTTCAGGGCCCAGGGACAAAGTGACATTTACAAGGCCAAGTGAGTTAGAGAACTGGCTAAAGTGAGGAGGCTTCTCTAGGAACCATTTGGCTCCTAACCGATAAGGACACAGTGGGCTGGATCCACATTCTATAGTGCTGGCCTGGGTTGGAAGCTCAGCTGAGCCACTTTTTTAATTTTGGTGAATGTGGACAATCAACATAACCTCTTTGAGACTCAAATTTTCTCCTCTACAAAATAGACGTCATATTCTCTGTCTCAGAATCTTATTAGTAATGAAATGTAGAGGTTAATCATTTAGCTCAAAACTTGGCATCTAGGAAATAATCAGTAAGAATAATGAATGCTTGATATAATCAAGTTTAGTTTCCATTTCTTCTCACCTTAAATCTGACCAAAAGAGTGACTGGGGAGCAAGGCACATGTGCGCGTGTGCGCATATGTGAGTATGTGTGTACTGGTGGGAGCTGAGAGTATTATTCATCATCGTCTGAATAATACAAGGAGAATAGACAGGTCTAATTACTTAGATGCCAGTTAAGGGAGATTCCCCTGGTGCAGCCATAACCTCAGGTCCTACGGGTTTACTCTTTCCATTTAAATCTGAATTTAAGGTTTCCCTTTTACTTCTCTGTCAAAGCGAACATTTTCTATAGGGAATAGTGTCCAAAAAAATTTAACTCATGCATGAAAGGCCTTAGAGCACTTTCATTTAAATATAAATGAAGATTAATATTTTATTTATAGAAATAAAATACGTAATATAAGCCTGCTAACCCATGTTAATAATACATTAAACAACCTTTTTAAAATGTCTGGATACCTAGGTTCTTGTTAGAGCATCATATCATTTTGAAACACATCAAAAGCTTTTTAAAACTTTGTTTCCTGCTTATTAAGCATTAGAGATGTGAATTCTTTAATACACATTAGGTTTTCAAGGCCCATAAAATTAAAAGTATAGATATGAATATGAATATAAATATAGATACAGATACAGGTAGAGATTTGGTGATACCTAGAAGATTGTCAACTCTTAATAATTAATAATAATCACCATGTTACCTCAACCAGTACCTAAAAGTACCTAACATGTACCTAACATGAGGAGTTTGTTGTCACTGCATACTGAGGCAGCTTTAAAGGTAGTGTCAGAGTTGAGACAGAATGCGACTTGAGAGAGTTCAAAAGACTCCCGCCCCCACTTCCCCAAATGCCATCTTTACCAAATTGGCTAGTAAAATTCCACTAGGAACTTTATCCCTCGACTTCCTACTGATTTCCTTATGGATATGCAAAACGACAGCAAAACAAAACAACGACAACAAAAAAACATGGAAACAAAAACAAACCCCTTAAGAGAAGTAATAAGGTAAACCTCATATTCATTTATTGCTTAGTGTAAATGAGGCTTTCCAGTCTTTCCAGAGAACAAGGATTGAGAGCATGGAGAGAAGAGAGTACCGGAAACTTTGGGGGCGCTGAGGAGGGAGAGAGAAGTAACACCAGAAGACACGAAAGGTAGAAAATGTTAAAGGAAGGGGGCAATGACAGGAGACATTTCACCTGCATCACAATTTTGCTGAGAGCCAGTTTTGCATGTGTACACACAAAAAGACATTCACACAATGTCCAATGAATTTAGATTCAAGGGTAGTTATTCCAGCTACTTCACATAGTTCTTGCTGCCACACAAAAGTATCCTGATCTGTGAGGAGAAAAATAGTATTATTTAAAAGAGACACCAACAGAATATGCCCTGGAATTTTTTTTTGTAAACTAAATGTCATATGATTAATTCATGCCTAGCTATGAAAAATTCTGATAGCTTGAAAGTACTTTTTAAAAACAAAATGTTGAAAGCTACCAGCTTAAGCTGATACCAGTATCCATGACTCTTTCTAAATAAAAACTAAAAATCTAAAAGCAAAACAAAACAAAACAAAAAACCCCAAGGGCAAGGATTAAATTTATATGAGAGTGTGCCAGATTTTAGCTCTGCTGAAGATAAAGAAAATTCTCAAGTAATTAACATCAAATCTTCATATCAGTCCAACTCTAAATTCTCTCTAACTGGAGAAAGGCCAGTGATTCTATAATAACCCAAGAGGTGGGATTCATATTTTCCTTGCACACATTTCTGTTGAGAAAACTAACTCCATGCAGTTCTGCACTTAGAAAGTTAACTCTTTAGGATTACCGATTTGGAAGTAATGCCAATCATATCATTAGCTTATTAAAGACAGGTATTGCCGCTTCCAGGAATTATGGTTAGCTATGTGTTGCTTAATGAAGAGTTCTGATGATAGGCTAAAAATGGTGATTGTCTTTTAAAGGGATTCCCCCCCACCCCAAAAAAAACTTCCTTCCTTTATTTAAGCCCCTGGAGATTCATCGTCTATTTGGAGTCTTGCACCTCACTCTGCTATCAATAAACAATGATCAACTTCACATGTACCAGGGCCAATCTGTCATCAAGTCCTTTCAACCCTTCCTTCAAAATGTACTGTGAATTTGGTCATCTTGTTCCACAATTTAATCCAGGCTCTCATCACTTTGTCTCTGTACCATTATAAAAAGCCTCTTCCATTTTCTCTCCACATCCAGACTGTTCCGCCAATCAAACATTTACCATTTTCATCGCATTGCTCCCTTGCTCAAGAACTGTTGACATTCTGTTGCTTCTGATCAAATCCAAACTCTTTTGCTGAACTTTTAAGATTGGCTTGGTAACTCTAGTCTACTGCCATCGAAACATATGCTCCATAGACGGCAGCACGAATGCCTGGCTCAGAGCAGAGCTCGGTGAATGGCATGCTACTTTTCCACATTTCAGACCTCTGCTCCAGTTCACAAGAGTTTTAGCATTTCTGAAATATATCGTGCTCTTCCAAGCTCTTATGTTTAGAAGGAAAAGGAAGAATTATTAAAAGATGAATAGCTCCCTTTTTTTGTACCTGGTATCCAGAAATGGCATCTTTCTACACTGCCTGCCAATACCCTACCCACCTGCAAGGCCAAGTTGACAATCGCGTCTTCCGAGAAGCTGTCCCCATCTGCTCTGGGTAACACAATCTACCAACTGGATACCTAGTCCCTACATTACCTTGAGTTGAAGTAGAAGTGTGAGATGTAAACAGGACTCAAAACTGCCTTGTGGTTTATACTTTCTATAATACTCCAGAATCAATCATCGTAAACACAGGGACCAGCTGACTACTTGATTTGTGTCAAGCACTATGCTAAATGCTTTACCTATAGTGTTATTTGATTCTTATGACAACTCTCTAAATTACCATACACATTGTATGGGAAACTGAAGTTCAGCAAAGTTGAGTGACTTACCCAAGATCATACAAATAGTGATGGGAATGAGTCTAAAAACCATGCCTTGCTGACTCCAAAGCCTAATGTCCTTAACCTCTATACCAAATCATCTGAGACGAATATGAGAAAAAAAAAAAAGAAGAAAAAAAATAGTCCTAACATAACTGGAGGATAAGCGCTATATTGGGCTCATAAAAAATGAACAAGTCAACATTCATAGGCAACTATGTCTCCTTTTCTCATGGACTCTGCTTAATTCTTCAGCAATAAATTCAACAATACAGAATTACTCCTTAAAAATCTACCTTAGTCATCCCACTTACTATAAAAGTCTAGGATGTTTCCCTTTGTTTTTTCCCTAAATGTGTGGTCTGCATGCCACATGCACTGGAATTCAAAAGGCATGCACAGTGTGCACGATGGCAAGTGTTACTCAGTAGGACACCACACACGTTCCTTATTCAAGAATTCAGAGGGAGTGTCGCCAAATATGTGCAAAGCATCTTTCTGTGCACTTGCAACCTCCTGTGCATGAAAAAAAAAAAAAGACGGACTTCTTGGCCCACTGCATCAGAACATACAGGAGTATGGCCTCGGAACATGTACTTTTGATAAGAGCTCTCAAATGATTATTTTAAGAAAGGTTGAGAAACACAGAACCTCAACTCCTGCCTTGCATTCTCTACCATGTTGGGTGACCTTTCTAGAGATATAATGACACACTGATCCTAAGAAAAAAATTAATTTTGGTAGGTTCTTCATAAGGCTTCATATTCATTTTTTTGGTGGAAGTATAGGGTGGGAATTCTTGAAATAAATGACCACTCCTATTTGAAGCTATCCTATAAAAAAAATTCAAAAGTGGGCTTTTTTGTGATATTTGAGAGACACTAGAACAAATCAATCTAAAGCGATTGATAAAACACATTCGAGAGCTCCCAGTCAGGGGCCAAAAGAGTTTAAAAGATGGTGGCAAATTAATTACAAGTTGTACATGTCATTCAAGGAGGAGTCCATCCATGCAACCCCAAGATCAAGATTCACTTCTGCATGGCTCTCTTCTGTACGTAAATTAAATTGTTAAAATGAAGATGAGGGAACAATATCTTTACTTGTCTTGTCCTAAATTATGATATAATAATACTGCTTGGAATAAACAAGCTTGATACATTGAAATTTTCTTCGTAAGGCTGTTGATTGTAACAGGACTTGTGCTACTTATATATGACATAAACACAAGAGAGAAAATTATACATCTTCTTCCTCTCTGGGTTTGGGTTTACATGTGTCTGTTTTGAGAGCTAGCTACTCAAACACTGACTATTCCTCAAAATCTTTCATTTACAACATGCATACAAATAAAAAGCAGGTTTTCCTTTTTGGTTTGTTCATTTTTAATTGATAGACTTTATTTTTTTAGAGCAGTTTTACAGATAAATTGAGCATAAAGTGCAGAGCTCTCATGTACCCTCACTACACATACAGTTTTCTTTTACTCCTTAGAGAAGCAGCATGGGATAATGCAGAGAATTCAGACGGTCAAATTTAGGGAACTGAGTTTAAATCATAACTCCATTACTCACTAAAAGTGTGGTCTCTGGTCCTCAATCTCTGTCTTTGCAAATTGGGAATATTTATGCCTACATTGTAGGGTTATTTTAAAGATTAGAAATCACATGTGATGATGCCTAACACAAAAGACAAACACAATTAATGCTAGCTGTCATTCTTTGTTGGGATGGGTTGGTTTGCCTATTGGGAGGATTTTCCTTCACTACTGTCTTTCAAAGGACACATATAGGGACACATATGTGGTAATGAGAGGAGATATAGGACTAGGGCAGGCCACAGGGAGAGCGTGGGAAAAACAGATGATGAATTGTCGAGGCTTCACCTCTTCCTGCTCTAGAACAATCCTCCACTGCGGGCTGCACAGTCCAGGAAAATGGGTGGATGTGTCACCATCATAATCACTTGGTATAAGAAAGCCCAAACTGCCTATGTAAAGTCAGACTTCACAGAACCCAGATCCTTGCTTTGCATTATATGAGGATAAACCTGTCCTTTTTCAATCGTTACTTTTCAAAGCAATACCTCGACATGGACATTGTAGGAAGAAAGATAGATGATAGACAGATAGATAGATAGGTAGATAGATAGATAACAGAAAAAGGTCAGTCCTCAAAAGACCCAAGGTTTAAATGTTAATGTTGTTTGAGCGTGCGATTATGTGATATTAACAAATGACATTAGACTGAGGGCAATGGCCAACACCAGTGGAAGAGTTCTCTTTCTCACCGCTGTGACCCACACCACCTGAGGTCCCCTAACAAAAGTAGTGCAATTCGATATGTGTGTTAAGAGGTCATTGAGGGGAGCCATGACCTAAGTATGGCAGCCTCGCCTCAGACCTTACTATTTCGAGAAGGTCTGCCTCACCTGTCCCATTCATCCCTCTGGCTGAAGTCTGTTGATTTAGTCGGAAGTGTGGGAACACCAGTGAGAAACCAGCGTTAGGGACTTAGGTTTCAGGAAATGCTGCTGGAACCAGGACAGTGATATTTTTACATCCCCCAACCAAATGCCAGCTCTTAATAAATGTCCCCTCATGAAATTTTAACAATGACGTACTTTGCTATCATTTGAAATTGGTATAGCCCCATGAATTTTATAATAAAAGAAAGATAAAATGGGGAAAGAAAAAAAAAAAGAAGAAATGTCTTAAGCAACCAAAAAATGGGAGATGGGGGAAGCATCATCAGAGGCATTTTGAGAAGCCACCCTCGAACAAGGCACGATGAAAACCACACTCCCCATCACTAGGTCACGCCAGGCGTGCATTTTAAAATGCCCTTTGTGGAACTGGAAAGGATAATGTTAAAAAGGCAGCAGGCAGGAAGGCAGCCCTTTCTCTGTGAGCAGAGTATACCTGAGGCATTATCAAGGCTGAAGGCGATGCGTACTGGCTTATCCGCAGGTACCCTGGTGGTGCTGATCATGTGGGCACCTGAGCCTCGGCCTTCCCCTGGGTCTTCCAGCTGTTAGGACAAGAGAGAACCATTGTCACTTTACTCAATGTCATCCCTCAAATACTCAGAGGCCCTTGAAAATTAAGAGGGGAAAGTCATTAAGCACCGCTTTCTTATTTTAAAGATACTCCTAGTTTCTAGCCTACTTTCCCTACCTCGAATGTATTCACTTTACATGGAAAGGATTTCCATTTAAAATCCTTTCTCTGGTGTATAAAAAAAATTGCTTTGGAAATATACAACTAGAATATAATATGCAAGATGAAGCAAAATCTCCACCCATCTAACTTTTTTAGTGCCCCTTCACATGACTAGTCTAATCCTGACCCTTCAAGGTCTTGTATTTTAAATTTAAGGAAATAAAGAAATCTTAATAGGGCATCAGACATCTCCAGATTAAACTAACTTTTCATGCTCAGAAGTCTAAATTGGATGTGAATTATTGATCTGAGAGTGGTAAAAATGAGTATTATGGAATCATTTGAAGAATATAAAAGACAATTTAAAAATATCCCACAGTTATATTATGAAGATTATAAATATCTGATTAACTACCTGTAAATCTATCAACATTTCTCAGGCTGATCATTAAAACCATTGCATGATGCAAGCAAAATACAAAACTAAAAACATTCTATTAATGTTCTACCTCACCTATTATATTATCATTTAGTTAATAAACTAAGGTAGAATGAATGGAAAATTATTCTACAGATAAGATGAGTTAGGGTGGGCAAAAACACATGAATATTTCTATGTTATAATAAGAGAATTTAGCCCAAATATATTTTCATCAAGATACATGATAATTTTTGATCACTGGGACTAGGAAAAGATATTATTATAAATACATATATTTGATATTTAAATACATATATTTAACTTTTCTATTTTGAGTCATGTGTCCTCTTAACTCTCTACTTTCCTTTTCATATAGACAGTAAACCAAAAACTCTAAATGATATTTTAAGGAAAATGTCTCTAAAAATGGAAAAATATAAATCATCTCTTTAGCCATCCTTAGAAAGATTCTGGGAACTGCGTGAGCAGGGCATTTTCTCACAGCAAGGTTCCTGAATCTTTCCCATAACTTTTCTCTATCTAAAAATAGTGTCTAGAACACTGAATTTTGTTTTTACAATTATTTATAGAGCCAAAGCGAATGTATATATACATACATGTATTTTTAGAAATACACACATATGGAATCCTCTTACTTAGTATATAGAAAGGGAACAGGCTTACATTAAACATCTAGTAAAGCTTTAGGGCGGGGAAAACAGCAACTGTTTATCACCCAGTTACAATCATATTTGGTTCATTCATTTAACACTACAAATAACAAGAAACCCTAAAGCATTCCAAGTCATGTCATTCTAAGTTAGAAAAGAGTGGTAACATGAAACATTCAAATTAAAAAAAAAGGGGGGGGTAATATAAAATTGCTATTACTTGACTCAGGATTTGTTTTATCTTTGCCCTGACATACATTTCTGTGTAGTCTTATCTGCTTAGAATCAAGCGTCTCGTTAACCACCTGTTCCTGAGGAATAGAACAGACTGTCTCAAATGTAACAAAACAAACAATAAAAATCCCCTTCAAGTTGTAGCTAAAAGAAAAAGTCTTCTTGTTACACACCGGACAACCATCAAACCATTTTATCATAACATCTGAGGATGAAAAGCTGCACTCCTCTTCTGGCTAAGATTTTGCTGCACCAAGAAATAAAGCTCAAGAGGTAGAAATCTGCCTCCAAGATTTTGTGAATAGATCTCTGGTGCAGTTTACAGCAACGGGAAATGAAACTGATAAACACAGCTAATTAGAGCCCCTCCCTTCCGCGCAACTTAGAGCATCTGTCTGCCTCCGAAAGGGATGGCAGAGGGGACGCTGGGTGGACTTCGAGTTCCACACGGTGTCGACCACAAGAGCCCCTGAACCAACTTGCCTTTTCATCACACTGCCTGGGGAAATGGGCCACCGAGTCCTCCTCTCGGCTGCACCAGAGCTTTGGTTAAGTTGCTGGTGCTCTGAGCGTTTACTTGGGTTTTCACACCTGTTGCCTTACCTCACTTAGTTGAGTGTCTGCACTTCTGTAATCCAGGGCCAGCCACTGCCTTGGCCAGTCGGTGCCTTTGTGGAGCAGAGACTTAGAGAGAGAGCAGGCTGCACCTGCTGCATAGCAGCCACTGACAATCTGAGGAGCAATGACAGCTGTCAGGGCAGCTTGCTCCTACCTGCTCTCCCCCAGACCCGGCGTCCCACGGGGCCTCCCTGTTCCGCTTCCCGCTACAGCCCCTCTCTCCTTTCCTTGCCTCTCCAACAGCCAGGATGTTGTCATGTTTCTAGAAAAAGCAAGAGCAAAAGAAAACCCTCCTCCTGTCAGAGGCATTGATAAACAGCAAGTTGCGGAGAGTCCAAATGTTTTAATTCATTAGTCCTGGCAAACCTAAAATACAAACAGACTTGCTTCACAAGACAGGAATGTCTTCAGCGTGACCCAATCGGTGTCTGTGTCTATTCCAGCAAACTGGCAAAGATAGCATGACTCCAGTCAGCAAAAATGTCGGCCGCTCCAGTCAGCTTGGCGAGGCCCAGCCAACTTGGACGGGCCACAGGCCGACTCTCAGATGATAGCAGCGATGATCCCGGTTAAGAACGTGAGGTTTGAGGTTGAGCCGCTGATGGGCTTGATGACTTGATCCCATCTACAAATGCAACCGACCGCAAAGTGAGTCATTGGCAAATAGGAAGAGAATGTTGGGACTGTTTGGCCTTTTTAAAAGCTAGAAACCCGAATGTCAACAGTACTTTAAAACAGTTAGATGGTAATGGTGAAGTCAAATAATTAAAGATAAATAAGTATTAAGAGAATGAAAGATAAGTCACAGACTGGGAGAAAATCTTTGCAAGATACGTACCAGATAAATGACTGGTACCCAAAATGTGGAAAAAACTCTTACAACTCAACAATAGGAAAACATACAGCCCAGTCTTAAAATGGGCAAAAGATCTAACAAACGTCTCACAAAGATATACAGACAGCGAGGAAGCACGTGAAAAGATGCTGAACACCATATGTCACCAGGTGATTGCAAATGCACACACAATAAGATGCCACCACGCACCTATTAGCATAGCCAAAATCCAAAACACCGACAGCGCCATATACAGTGAGCATACGAAATGGCACAGACACTTTGGAAGACAGTTTGGCAGTTTCTTACACGATTAAACGTACTTTTACCATATGTTCCAGCAGTTGTGCTCCTTGGTATTTATCCAAAGGAGTTGCAAACTCATTTCCACACAAAGACCTGCACATGGAAGTTTATAGCAGCTTTATTCATAATTGCCAAAATTTGGTGGCAACCAAGACGTCCTTCAGGAGGTGAATGGATAAGCAATGTGGTACATCCCGACAATGTAATATTATTCAGTAATAAAAAAATGAGCTCCCAAGCCACAATGGACACTTTAACTTAAGCGTATATTATTAAGTGAAAGAAGCCAATCTGGAGAGGCTATATACGGTATGACTCTGACTATACAACGTTCTGGAAAAGGCAAAATTAGAGAGACAGTAAAAGATCAGTAGTTGCCAGGCATTGAGGGAGAAGTAGAGAGGGAAGACCAGGTGGATCACAGAGGATTGTAGGGCAGTGAAACTATTCTAAATGATACTGCAATGGTCGATCCGTGTCATAATACATTTATCAAAACCCACAGAGAGTATGACACCAAGAGTGAACTTTAATGTAAACTATTGAATTTAGTTAATAGTAAGGTATCGATATTGGCCCAACTGTAACAAATGCACCACACTAATGCAAAATGTTAATAATAAGAAAAATCAGGGGGTAAGAAATATTTGGGAACTCCTGCTTTTCACTCATTTTTGTTTTTCTTTAAGTTTAAAGCTGCTGAAAATGTTGTTAAATAAATAAGTAAAAGGACTTAGCAGGTTTCCTTGAACTAATGAATGAAGAGCTAACTTATTATGATATATATAGCTATAATCTGCATACATTCAGGTGATTAGAGCATTCACATATAAACCTATTTGCAATTCTAACTGCGACTACTTCCAGGAATTATTATTACTGTTATGATGTTATTTTAAAGTTAATAATGTCACCTTACGAGACACATTATAATTTATCAAAAGAGTCTCATCCACTGTCTCATCTTCATCTTCCCTATAATCCTATAGAATAATCATGGTCTGTATTGTCAGCTCTATTGGACAGATGAGCAAACTGAGACTCAGACAATCTAAGTAACAGGCTCAAGGATAAATGATCATTATGGAATAAATGGCCCAGATAGGATCCAGGTTTTTCTAATTTTCAGTTTATACTATTATCACTATACCAAGATGTACTCTGTATGACTGATCTAATGCAATTGTTTCATTGACAGTAAGCCTGGCTCTCAGCTTTTGCCTTAGAGGAGACAAAGGTATAACTTTCGTCAACAGTCTAGTGCCCAGGTTCATCTGACACCAGCCATCTTTATCATAAACCCCAAAGAAATCAAAGTCGTGCATCTTATGTGCACCAATGGAGGAATGGATACCATATCTATACTGGCTCCCAAATCAGCTCCCGGCTCTACTTTCAGAAAAGCTGATGGTGACACTGACATTGCCAGCATCATCAGTGACTGGACGTGTCTGGATTCCAGTGAAAATGTCCCTTCAAAATGGAAAAACCCAGAATGCGGTAGCACCTTCTTCCTCCGCTGTGATCACCAAAGCCCTTGGTGAATGTTCCAGAGATAAGAAGGGGAGTGACACATTAAATCCAATTTATGATATCGTCAAAAGTACCTGACAGAGTCAGCCTAGACTGTTATCCAGAGACTTTTCCAGCATCATTAAGGTAATGCTGGACTGCCAGGTACATGGGCTGCCATGGTGACAGCCTGATCCTGATGACATCAGCAGTGGTGCAGTGGATGTCCAGTTGGTAAAGAGCTACAAAGGAAAAGGTTTCATGAAAGGATAATTTAGTAGCAATAAGAAACAAACAAACAAACAAACAAAAATGCATCTAAATAGTCTAAATGTGTTCTGTCCAAGTCTTATCATGTAAGTTAAAGATTTTCAAATAATAATTAATATTCACCAGTTCTTCTGTTCCCATAGGAACAACAATGTATTTCTTGGCTCTTTATCTAAACACTTCCAAGAAAGTAACCATTCCGAAACCCAAGTGAAATCCCTTCCCACAACTATAACCCAAAATAACCACATGGTATTTTGAGAATTCAATAGAATTATACTAATTCAATCCAGAAGGGATTGTGTGTGTGTGTGTGTACATCAAAATATTAACAGATTGACAGTATGACTCAGTAGCAATGTATGATTTTTATTTCCTTCTTTTTAGCAATAAATGTGGAAAGCAATTTTTAATAGTATTAAAGGAGCTTTTCAAAATAACAAACTCTAGACTTGTTTCTGAATTATGGTTTAGAACATGCACAAGCAGTTCATGTTACAGACTGTTGCCACAATTAATGTGACCTCACTAATTCAATAAGCATTTTGGGAAGACTTAGTATGTTCCAGGCTAGTTCCCAAACTGGCCTCAATATTGGATTTATGCCTTTTAAAAATGCCAGGCTTTGCCATGGCAGTGACTCAGTAGAGCTGGGGTGGTCATGGCATTTTGTAAATGGAAACAAGAAATATGAATTTCTATGCGCAGTGTTTAGAGAACCATTTAAAACATATTTTTGCCAACACATTAAAGTTAGGTCTCCACTGCTATAAGACATATGCAGCCTATAGTCTCCAAAAAAGAAATATTTCATGGTGGTTAAATAATTAGTCTTCCCTTACAACCATCAGTCAGCAATTTTTTTCTGTAAAGGGCCAGATAATACAGACTTTACACTTCATGGGCTATTACGATCTCTGTCAGAACTACTCATCTCTGCCGTTGTAGCACAGAAGGAAGCACAGACAAGGTGTATTTGAAAGGATGGGCTCTAACTCTACAAAAACAGGAAACAAATGAGCATGGCTGTGTTTCAATTAAAACTTATTTGCAAAAAAATGGACCAACAGCCAGGATTCAGCCCTCAGGCCATAGTTCACCAACTTCTGTTCACTTTACCCCAATCTGAACATCTGGTGGACAACCAAGGCACAGCCCCCCAACAGTGCCACGTGGCATGGGCAGAATCTCCTTGGAAAAATATAACTTCTCTTTTTCTGCTGCTCTCAGTTCCCTCTCTTCCACTCATCCCTCCAACTCTATCCCCACAAAAAATCCTAATGTGTCACATTCTTCAGTGACTCAAAAATCCCAAAGCTGCTTATTCACCCTGCTGTTCTATTAAACACTGATACGTCTGTTTGAAACAAACACGAGTGAATAAATACTTAAGTAACTACAAGGATCTAATGAATGGAAAGCTGATTTATTATGAGAGACACCACCGTAAAGCTGTATACATTCAAATGATGAGATCCTTCCAATTGGCCCACAAGACTTGTTGTATGCCGTGAGCTGGTCTCATGTGATTGTTCTTTTGAGTGGCCTCTTCCTCAGCTCCAGATCTCGGTCAAGTCTTAGGTAAGATTTCCCATGTTCCCCAAGAAGCCTCTCTGTGGTCCTTACTTGCAGCGACGTTGTCACTCCTCTTCAAACCCACTTGTCAGAGTAATCCACTGAAAGATCACCAAGCAAAGAAGGAAGCTGAAAAACAAAACAAGGCAATGCCTCCCCGAGAACTTCCAGTCACAGCCTTTCACTTTAAAGATGACTGGGGACCACTTTCTTAATCCGAGTTCATTTCAGGCTTACGATAGCAGAACAATTCACTTTATGTCATTTTTGTCTTACTGCTCAAAAGAAGAATGAGTGGGACTAGAAACATTAAGTCACTCAACAAATTCTCTTTCCTGGGCTTTGCATTTCACTCACTGAAAGAGACAGAACAGTGTGCAGTGTTTAAGAGCCATGCTGTCTGAGTCACCCCCTCCCCCCCAACCCCCACCTGACTCTGGCTCTTGCTGGTGTGGGGATTCAGCAAAGTTACTTAACTAATATGTGCCTCCAGTTCCCCAAGTCTAGAGGATAATTATGGTACCTATCTTATGGGCTGTTTTGATGATTAAATAACTTAATACAAGTAAAATGTTTACAATGATGCAGGTAAAACAATAAGCACTACATAAGTAGAAATTATTGTTTCAAGGGGATAAAAATATAGGAAAAACAACACCCAAAGGTGTTAGAACTGAGTTAGAAAATGTAGTTTTGACGTGTGGTTCTGACTCCAAAAGTTGCAGAACTTTACATCAGACATGTCATACCTCCGGCCCTCAGTTGTTTCATCCAAATCACAGGTCAGCAAACTTTTTCTGTAAATATTTTAGGCTTTAGAGGCCATACAGTTTCTACCACGATTACTCATCTCTGCAATTCCTATTGTTGAAAGTAGCAATAGACAGTATATAAATAGATGGGTGAACTCCAAAAAAAACT
>NW_011888819.1:1368904-1390039 GCF_000151845.1 Pteropus vampyrus
GAAGGAAGGAAGGAAGGAAGGAAGGAAGGAAGGAAGGAAGGAAGGAAGGAAGGAAGGAAGGAAGGAAGGAAGGAAGAGAGAAAGACAGGGAAGAGAGAAAGACGAGGAAGAGAGAAGAAGAGAAAGGCCACTTAAAAATTCTATGCTAATACCTTCATAAGTAGAATATGTCAGCGTCCCATGAGACACTCGGGTGGTGAGAAATGATATTGATGGGGCAAATACTATGTGCCAAACACTCTGCTAAGCTCTTTTCATACACATGACATCACTTAATGCTCAAAACATCCTTTAAAATAGTTCTGTCATTCCTGTTTTATAGAACAAACTGAGAATCAGAAAGTTTCAGTAATTTGGCTGAGGTTCCAGAGCTAATAAAATATCAGAAACAATTCATTTGCCAAAAATAAATCTCTTCATCTACAAACTAAAATCCTGTTCCAGGCCTGTGGCTAAAACTGCCTTTGTAGAAGATGCCTTTTCTTAGTGCCAGAGTGGGAGTCTCAAAAAGCCATTTCAAAATGAAGGAGAAATATGAAGTCTTGGCTAAGTACAAAGAAATTTTCTTAGTTCAACTATTTGATACCAGTGGATACAAATCTGATCACTTCTTTCTGTGAAGAAAACCACAAGTTATTCCATGTACAAGAAATCAATATGAATCCTCTATAATGAACAATCATAGAAACATGTAATATTAAAGGGGAATAAGATCTTAATCCAATTCCTTCTTAAGGAAACTGAAGTCCAGGGAAAAAGAGTTATGCTTTTGGACTGAAGAACAAAAAGGAAAAAGATTAGTGCTAAAAGTTCACACCTGTTCCAGCAGCATCATCCACTTTATTGACTTTAATTTATGCAGGAGTACAGATATACCAACCAAATACCACCTTTGAAAGCAGAATAAGACTCTGAGAGGGTAGGGCTTTAAACATTTAAATTTTGAAGGAAAGATAGAAGTGAGGTAGGAAAAATTCTTAATCTTACTAATTCTTCTCACACAAGACTTCCTCACCATCATCTCTCCATGCAGAACTGGCAAATTGGGTGAATTCTCCCTAAGAAATGCTTCACAATATCCTGGTGGTGACTTCACCATCTAAGCTCCGACCTTGACTTTCTTCTAGATCAATCACCACATAGCCATCATTGTTAACCTCCCTTTAAAAAGAGAGGACTGAGTCACTACGTACCCTGATGGAAGCATCTGTTGAGCAGAGGCAGCTTTCGGGGACCCTAAGCCACACAGATCCCTTCCAAGATCTTTGCTGGGGCCCTTGAAATGGGTTCACATGTTCTTATGTCTTTGTAAAATTTGCAAAAGTGAGATATTTTAACTGCATCAGTTAGGACTTGTGTCTCTTAGCATTCCAATTTCCTCTCTGTCACACTTCCCCTTGTGTTAAGTAGAAAAGGAGTAACTGCGGGAATTTGACTAAATAGAAATTGAATTGGGGATACATTTACTAGCCATATATTTATGTGGTTCTCTGTCTCAGTATAGAGTCTAGAGTATGTTGCTGGCTAAGCCAGTGTAGAAATCCCTTTCAAGATTACCCCATCACCCACTGTGTCAACTCACATAACATGACACAGCACGAAGGTGCACAGCCATCAGTCACCTCATGGTATGAATGTGTCCTAAAGGGCATTTATGATTTTGTAGCCTTTGTCTCCAATAATATTTTGTCTCCAAAAACACACCTCCACTTCTAAAGAACTTCCAGGTAAAGATGGCAGATCCAACATTTTTTATTTCTAAAACCCTACTACAATGATAGTAACGTTTTGTTGTTGTAATTGTTTTTTTGTTTTTACTAGTTTCATTTTGTTTTTAGGCATAAATCCACGAGGATGAGGAGATAGTAAAGGAAAGAACACAATGGGAACAAAATTTCTTAAGCTGGAGAGCAGGTGAAAGAGTGGTAAGAAATGATTAGCAGACTGAAAAGTGCTGAATCAAACTTAAAGCAGGGAAAGCTGAGAATCAAAGTAGATTACATTCTTCATAACTGGAGAAAAAATAAAATAATCAGTAGTCAGACGTGTGTTAGGAGTTCTCAATAACAACACTGGAAATCACAAGGAAATGGAGCTAGTCTTAAACATTCTAAAGGAAAAATTATGTTCAACCTAGAATTCCATACCCGACCAAACTATCATTCAAGTCTGAGGATTATAGTCTCAAAAAAAATTTATATCCTGTGCACTTTTCTCAGAAAGCTACTGAAAAATCAGAAAAGAGAAAGCCTTCGATACAGGAAATAGAACAATTCAATACAAGAGAGTAAAATAACCCTTCAGATGACAGTAGAGGAGATTACTGCATGACCTTGTATGTAGAAGTAGAGGGCAGCCCTTCTCCAGTCCCCACAGAAGCAGGTCCAAAGGCCACAGGAGTGGCTCCTTAGGAATAGGAATCAGTTAGACTCTACTGGTACTGTATGAGAAGAGATTTAGACGGTTGGCAGAAGGGCAAAGATTTTTAGGGTCGAATTAGTGACAAGTACGTGAAACAAAAAAATAAACAGAAAACATGAACTTCGTGGGCAGTCTGTAGCAAAGTAAAAGTAATTGTAGTGGACTATTTGCCTTAGCTATGAATAGCCTTTACATGACCTTAATAATGTAAACATTGAATAGTGATCTCACTAAAATTATATTATCGAAAGGAGATAGTATAGGGAAGGTACTTGTGTGCGTGATGGGATGGGGTACAGGTATAAAAGAGCCAAATCTCCATCCTCTATGGTGGGAAGCCAAGAGATAATGGCTCCAGGAGGTAAAGCAGACACATCTTGAATAAGGAGAAGGCCAAGGCCAACATAACTGTCTAGAGAGTGGTTACCTCTGGAATGGAGAAGACGGGAAGGAGGAGGTCTGAGCCCTGCTATGTTATTTTTTTGGTAACAAACCTTTCATGTATGAGCATGTAAAACTTTGATAAAAATTAAACTGTTTAAAGGTCCATTTGTTGACTCACTCTTGCCTAGAGGATGACAATCAGCACTCAAAGTCCTTCTCCTCTTCTCCTCTGTACTCCTCACATGTCCCACCCTCCCTACAATGGGACCACCTTGAACCTCTCTCAGTGCCCTCAAACTGCCTTGGTGTCAGTTTCATGTCTTTGAAGATCAAGGTCATCTCTGCTGCCACCTCCTCCATGTAGCCACTCCAACCTTGGTGCTCCCAAAGTCTTTCGTTCATTTTCACACTAAAACATTCAGCAGCATGTAGTGTTGCTTCCATCTCTTTGCAGGTTGACCCCTTCACCTATTAAACTACTAGAGCAAAGACACATGCACAGTGTCCAGTCTATAATAAGAGCTCAATAAATATTCCTGGAACTAAGTTGAATATGGAATACCAGTGGAGTAGAACCCATAGAAGCCAGGGACACAAGAAAAGTTAAGAGATGTTGGTTAACGTCACCTATTTGTCTAATTTTGTCTTCTGTTAGACTTGGGTCCAAATTAACCTTTTAACTTTAGATCTGTTTTTGTGAAGAATCAATAGCCAAAAAACCACAGGTATGACCAAATGAATTGAGACAGCCCTGCCCTAAAAGATACATTTGAAGAACATACCCACTACTTACCACAGGCCTTTGTTTTCCTAAGGGCAATGTACTCTTCAGACTAGAGCTGAGTGGCTCTAGTGTGTAAGAGAAAGGAAGTGAGGACAGCAAACCAGAAAATAGGATGCCAAGAAGAGAAACGTGAAATTCCAAAGGGACAGTCTAAGTTTTTCTGTGTCGTATGTGATAAAGCCATCCTCTCTAGCTTCCTAGAAAACATTCAATAAAATCCGTATTCACCAATGTTTTTTGGGTTGTGTATTTTGAGGATATAAAGAAGTAGTGAGTCTGAACTCAAAGTTGATTGCAGGAGACGACATACAGCATAGGTTACCCAATGGGCACAGTCATTTTGGGGTATGACACCATTCCCGAATAGTGTCACAGAGATAAATGACATGGAGGGTTGCAGCATTCACCTAAATGAGAAGTTTCTGGTGAACAAAAAAAGAAGCTACTTTGGCGAGCCTAACAAGTTCAGTAACTGGAAGTAACCATACAGGATGTTTTAATCATAAAAAAAATTCTGAATTGAGCGGGTTATAACGGGAAGTCAATTCCTAAGGCCTCCATGATAGATTAATCTTTACCTTGAGCAAGCCCTAGCCACTGCTTTTACGCATCTAGAAAAACACACTTAAACGGTCAGAATCATCTCTTCTCCAGACCTCCAAAGGTAAACACATCTGGTACTGGGGTGAAACAACCCCAGCATTCCTCACTGTTATCTTAAACCTGCATATTTCTGTAAACTGTGTATGTGAAATATCCTGTACTCACCAATGTAAAACAAGTATGTGTCTCTCCATTTCACTTTTTATCCAATCCTAGAGATTCCCACACTTTACTTTCTCCCACCCTTTAATCTACCACCAATGGATTTCATGTAACCTGCGTTACGTCTCCTCCTTTGAGTCTAATGTATAAAATAAACTGCAAAACTGCTATTCCTCGAAGCATTGTCTCAATCCTTTGAGATTTTGCTTCCAGCACTGGTCCGTAAACCTTCGCTCAAACGAACTCTTTAAACTTTTCTTTAGGTTTAGAATGTCTTTTGTTGACACTGGTATGGAAACATTTTACTGTGGCTGGCAGTGGTATTTAATTAATCAAATTACCAACTCAAACTTCTCCATTTGATTATCAATTTATATATATTCAATGTTTTTAGAGGTTGGGTCAAAAGCACAATGACACAGAAGTGCAGTGGGCAGTGAGATACAGCTTAGCAATTCACCTTTTTGTGGAAAAAATCACTAACACAAAAATATCAGAAAGATATCTAGAAAAATATCTAGTTCCATAAATGGCATTAAACCATTTTAGTAACCTTTTCATCTTGGTTCTGTCTCTAACTCATTTAGCCACGTTGAGACTGTGACATCACATTCTCATCTGGAAGGCAGAGACTTAAAATTGATGCTCTCTAAAGTTCTTTAGAATTCTAAGTTCTTTCATTTTAGGAAGTAGAGCAGCCCCAGGATGAAAAAAATAATTATCTTCAGAATTTCTTCCCTAGTTTTGATTCAGTAAAGCATCAACTGGTTTGTCATAAACCAAAAATACATTTTATAGCAATCGTTAAGAACAGAACAGAATGAAGATAATCCCTCTCCTTTTTTCTGTTGAAGCCAGTCACCAAAAACACTCCCAGTTTTACTGTCAAACCCATTTAGTCATCAGATATTTCATACCCAAGCAAAATCCATTCAGTCCCTGATTATACTATGAAATCTGAGGACATCCAGAAAAGTGACAAGGAAGAGATCATGTTTTGTTCATCAAAACATTTTTCAGATTAAGCCATCACATCCTAAAATAGTGGCTTAGAAACACCCAGCAGGACCTCTTTCTGAAAGCATGCAAATGCACAATCCTTGTTTAGAAGGACAGTGTCAATTACTTATGCAGATACAAAAATGACTAATAGCTAAGGCCTAATAAGACACCTGTCAATTTCCCTTTTTTTAGCTTAGATACTTTCAATTCATAGGAGTTGCTGAACACGAACAGCATTTTGCTGACAGTTCTGGGTGTGCTTAAGCAGTGATAGCATTCAAACTAAAATGGAGTTTCAGATATGTCCATCCGATTTTTAAAAATACACTTTTAAAATTACAGTATTAACCACAAATGAATGGCTGCCCAGCCTCTCAAATGAGATACAGAAATAGCATTGTTAAGTCCACCAGAGAAGGGACAGCTTCCCATCACTGCTTCAGCTAAATGAGAATGAAGATTTCCTAGAAGAGTCTACAAATAGAAACTGACATTTTCCTGGAACAGAAAAATCCAATGAAGGACGGGAGATGATCTCTTCTTGAGATTTGAGAAGATATTAAATATAAGCGATCTCTCAATAGTTAGGACAGAGTTCACGAATGCTTTTGTATTTGATATGAGAGCACGTATTATTCACCAACAAAAAGCCTTGCTTGAGGTGAACGTGACCAAGATAAGAACCAAAGTGATATTTCACAGGTTGCCAAATTAATCCAAATAATTCAAATTAGACAAGTCTATACCGGAGGGCCCTTTATGGCTTGAATTCCACAAAAATGGAAGTTATTTATCCATCAGGAAAACATTCCTGAACATGAAAAAGTTTATTGCTTTAAAAAGCCCTCTGGACTAACTATAGCTAATTCAGACATTGAATGATAAAATTATTTATATATTCAGATTTTAAAGAATGCTCAGCATGGCTTAATTAGCATGGTTTTAGAATTCTTCCAAATTTAGATTCTAAAATTCACAATGAACAAGAATGACATTTTCTTTTTGACCCAGAAAAAAAAGAAATTGAAGGTTAATCACAATATAGACATAGTATTTTGTACTCTATTTAGCCTTTTTAAAACAAAGATTTCAAGAAAATTTTATCTGCCATTGACCTGAGATGTTTTTAATAATTTTCTTTAAGGACGCATTAAGAACAAAAAAAGAGTAATTTTAACTTGGTCTTTCCAGTTGTGTCTACATCAGCAATAACAAAGATTTGGGCCCAAATTAGGGGATATTTAGATGATCTAAAAGAAATCTTCTGGTTCTAACATTAGTAATATCCCCTGGTTTAACTCATCATGAAACTCATCCATCATTTATATTTACATTTTATCATTTTAAAATAATTTACACTTATAAGTTTTGTTCATGTTTTGGTGACAAGATCCCAAAGTCATTTACTCGACTTTTCTAAATTCAAATGGCTTAATAAGGTAAGAACCCCACAGCCTATCCAATGACAGAGTTAGCGTGTCCTGAGGTCTATTCTAAAGTGCTATAGCACCATAAATTAAAAAAAATTAATAAACAACAAAACACAAAACTCATGAGCTGCATATTGTCACTGTCTACCGCCTATGCATCAAACATTAAAAGCATTCAAAAATGCTGATTGGAAGAAAGGCCTGCACTGAAGAAAGCATAGAGTATATGTAGAAGAACTGCGTGGGAAGCCACAGAACAGACAGAGCCTAAGCCTCGCTTTACCACCAACTTCTTGTGTTTCCCTGAGCTATGACGGTGTCTTTGGTTCCCAGATTACCCAACTATCATTTTTTAGATTTAACTGACATTTACAGAGATTGCATATGTGCCAGGCACTTCTTTAAGAGCTTTAAATACAGTAACTCATCTAATTCTCACAGCAATCCTATGACCAGGGCCAGCTCCCTGGCACTGACACAGAGCCCTGTGCTCAGAAGGACCCCCTGCTTGCTTTGATGCTCTGCTGTCACCATCTTGAAACTGGAACAAGGGCCCAGCATTTTCATTTCATTGACATTTAAACAAAGGGTTCCGCAGACTATGTAACTAGTCCTGTCTATGAGGTTGGAACTATCATCGATCCCATTTCACAGATGTAGAAACTGAGGCAAAAAAAAAAAAAAAGAGATTAAGTAACTTGCTCAAGGTCAAAAAGTTAGTCAGTAATGGAGCGTGGATTCACACTCTGTCCACTGCTGTACTCACAGGGCAGACATCGAAAGCCACTATGCTCAGTTCCCAGTTAGTTCTGCAATTCCGAATAAGGTCGTTTATTAAAGGACTGTTGATTTCACTCTTTCCTCCTTCAATCAATGCTTTTTTTTGGATGTGAAATTGCAGTGGATTAAAAAAAAAAAAAAAAAAAACCACCAGAGATTTTGCGTTCACAAACCAGCCAAATATGAAAAAAGAACTGCTTAGCTATATGAAAGGTGAGAGGGCTTTAAATTGTCGTGGCAGGGGCTTAGCTATTTAAATGACAAGCTAAACAGGATCCCTTTGGGGCTGTTTCAAGTTCTGATCCCCAAATTAGAGCTTTTAGGAGTGGGATCCAGAGGCTCAACATGGGGAAGACCAAGTTAGCCGAGAATGGCAAGGCCACAGCAGAGGCGGGACGCATCAAAGGAAGCGCTCTGCTCCGCTGCCTTTTATAGACGTGAAAACAGCCCAACTGCCCTGTTGTCTAATGGGCAAACATAAATAAAAGGCTTGCATCAGCTGAGAATCAAATACTAAAGAAAAGAGTCAAGATTTCCTGAGGGCTGTGAGTCAAAGGTCAAGTCCTCTGTGGAAAAGCATCTGGCCTCCTTTGGCTCTCAGTTTCCTGCCCAACCCTGTCCCATTACCATCTTCTATCTAAGGTAACTGTGGGTGTTTCACTTTGACTAAAATACACACACACACACACACACATACACACACACACACAAATGTTGCTTGCAATGTTGTTGGACAAAACACTACATTTCTGAACTTCAGTTTACTCATAGCCCAAAAGAGAGATGACAGCAAAACATACTGCATGGGGTTGTTATGAATATTTTGAAGATCTAGCACAGTGCCTTGCAAATAATAGTTTCCATATCACTTGAGAGATTTTCATCAGCCATTCACAGAATACTCAATAAAAATGACTTAACCAATGGACAATTATCTTTTCATATAACAAGAAGGAACCAGAAGCTACAGCCACGCCACCCTGAACATGCCCGATTCCATCTGATCTCAGAAGCTAAGCAGGGTTGGGCATGGTTAGTACTTGGACGAGAGACCTCCTAGGAAAACCAGGTGCAGTTCAGATAGATAGATAGATAGATAGATAGATAGATAGATAGATAGATAGATAGATGATAGATAGATAGATAAATAGATAAATAAATAAATAGATAGATAGATAGATAGACAAACAAACAAACAAATAAATAAATAAATAGATAGATAAATAGAAGTAACCAGAGGCAAGATTGGTTTCTTTAATAGCTCAATAAAGTCAGGGCTATTTATTCACTTCCCTATTGTTTTAGTAACTTTATTTTCTCATGGTCTCAATGTGGCTGCTGCAGCTCTCCACACCACATCCCCACGTGACAACTTCCAACGGTAGGTGGGGTGGTGAAAGAGAAAAATCTTTCCCAGAAGCCCTCAGCAGACTTCCTCAGAACTGGGCCACATACTTACTCTCAACCACTGCAAAAAGAAATAGGATTTTTATAATTAACTTAGATCATTTTTCTATCTCAACAAAATAGGGACACGAGAGAGAAATTGCTTTTTCATAGGCTATCAGCAGTTTCAATACTGTTTCCTTCTATTTCTGAGATTTCACCATCCAGATCAGGACAATTTTCTTTAAAACAGAATTTCATACACCCCAGAATCTGAACACTATCCACCTTCCTCCTCTTAGCAGTCAGCCCGAAACCCCTACTCAGGCCTGACTTCTTTCTTCAGAAATAAGCCACAGCTTGGGTAAGACTGGTCAAAGCGATGAGAAAGAGCAAGGCGGGATCTGTACTTAAATGACTGGCAGTGTGTAAACAGGTTCCTACGATGGGGCAGAAAGCAGGGCAGAGGTTGGCTCCAACAGACTGGCCACACGCAGACTGGTAGGGTTGGGGTCTCAGAAACAAAACAAGGTAGGAACTGCTCTGGGACATAGAGCTAGCGCCAACCGGTCAGAGCTGAGTCACCAGGCCAGAGGGGAACCAGTGGCAGTGGTGATTACATTGCAAGATTTGCAATACTGGAGCCAGAGATCATGCCCCAGGGCTGCCTCATGTGGTTGTGCAGACCCCGATCTGCACAAGAGCCTCAAATCAAGAGGAGTTGGTGGGGCCAGAATCCAGCTCAGCTCTGCTCTCCAAGCCAGGACTCCATGGCTAAGCTCCATCTGCCTAGAGAAGGAGGTACCTTTTCTTCAGAAAGACTGCCTTTCAAAAGAACCTTGGGCTTGCTGAGGCCTGGAAGGTGCTTTTTTCTAATTCCTGTGGCCTTTTTCTAATTTGTATGAGTTACCTGTTGCCCTGTCCCACCTGATTCTAGAGACTGGGCGCTGGGATGATAGGAAGACAGGGAAGTTCAAGGAATCTCAGTTGTGGGAAGAAAAGGCCAGGAACCAGGGAAGGACCGCCTAGGACCTATTTTGCAGAGAGCTCTCTTCAGCAATATGTTAAGGAGCAGAACTTCTTTCTGTCCTACCCTAAAACAAGTCACCCTCGAACTCCAAGAGTTAGAGTGTGGGGCCATAGGCATTCCAGCCAAGGGGTAACTCTGGGCAGGATTCTCCTTCAGTCCAATGCAGTGTGGGTAGATGAGTGAAAGCACTTTCGAATGTCACCACTCCTACTCCCCCATGAAAAGAATGTCCTTGTAGATGGACTTCTTATAGCTCCTCCCCAAGAATATCATGTGTTTTCGTGTTCCTAAACCTCTATATGTGATGTTTAGTCACTACCCCACGTGCCCAGGTAAACAATACTTGCTCCTTCCTCAAGGATTCCATAGAACTTGAATGTCCCTTAGGTCACTAATCACGTTTCACTGAGGTTGTTAGTTTTTCAGTATGACTCCATAGCTAAGCAGGAAACCCCTCCTCAGGACCAAAGATCTCATCTATATCATATTGGTTTTCAGCTCAGAGCCGGAGGGGCTATGAGTGAGCCAGGGTAAAAAACGAAAGACAGCATTTAACCTGTGGAAGGGCAATAATCAGCATGGCCTGGGGGAGAGGTGGAAGAGAAGGAAAGAACACCTGTAAGAGGGCTGAGACAGATCAGAGAGAAAAGCCTCTCTTAAGCATAAAAGCCCCCAAGACGAGCTCTGGAGATACCAAGCAAAAGATCAAGATTAGTGCAGAAGCTAATCAGGAACGGGGTTCCACCACTAAGCTGGGGCTGGATACCTGACTGGAAACCAAATGACTCCTGGTGCAACAGGAGGCTGCTAATGAGAGCTTCTTTCCTTCTCCTCAAGAAACACATGCCTCCCAGGGTAAGAAATCCTATCTGTGGCTATCGGGGAGTGGGGAGCAGAGTTTGACTAAAGAGAGCTGGTTATTCACAAGTATCTGTTAAACTGTTGAATGTATCTGATGAGAGGTAAAGGGAGGCCCAAGTGCTCCCAGAAGATAGGCCAGTGAGTCACCAAGGCATGAAAAGACTGCAGGAAGGAGACCATTGAGAAGATGGTACCGCAGAAAGAGAATCCCCACCTCGGTTAATGAGGATTAGCGGGAGGACGTGCTGGGTTCACTGCAGCGTACTTTCGGGGTGATGCTTCCTGGAGTGCTGTAATTAGAGACGGCCATACACACATTCTGTCATTTAGGCAGGTTAACAAATACGCAGCCCTTTCCTGTGTGTGATTCCAAATACTGCCGGCCCGGGACAGTGTCAAGTTTCTACGCAGGAGCTGTCTAATCCAGACAAGCTTTCCCTTTGAGCAAAGAAGGTTCTCAAATTCACGTCTGTGGGTAAGGCCGCCCTGCGCAGACTCTGCCCGCCTCCCCGTGGAAGATTTGCTTACTGTTCAGCCCGCCCTGCAATTGGAAACGAAATGACTACGCGTTTAAAGGTATGCAAAGGGGTTTTCTGCCAGGACAGCAATAGTTTAAATGTAAATCATGGCTCTTGCTGAGAGGAGACCCGGAGGATATTTCTGAAAGGAGAACATAGGGGAAACTTGAGGTGGGGAAAATGTGTTTTATTTTTTTAAATTGAGATAGAATTGATACACACACACACACACACATATAATATATGTTATATTAGTTTCAGGCGTACAACATAATAATAGAATGAAATGATCACCACAGTAAGTCTAGTTAACATCCATCACCACACATAGTTACAATTTCTTTCTTGTGATGAGAACTTTCAAGATCTACTCTCCTAGCAACTTTCAAATATACAATACAGTGTTGTTAACTACAGTCACCATGCTGTACGTTATGACCCCAGGACTTATTTATAACTAACAGGAAGCTTGTACCTTTTGACCACCTTCATTTATGTCCCTCAACCCCGAACCCTGCCTCTGATAACCACCAATTTGTTCTCCGTATCTATGAGCTCAGTTTTTTGTTTTTTTTTTAGATTCCACATATGCTAAGATCATATAGTATTTGTCTTTCTCTGCTTGACTTATTTCACTTAGAATAATGCCCCCAGGGTCTACCCATATTGTCACAAAAGACAGGATTTCCTTCTTTTTTATGGCTGAATTATTTTTATATATACATAGATATATAAATATATATATAATTTTCTTTATCTATTCACTTAAGATTGTTTCAATGTCTTGGTTATTGTAAATAATGCTGCAAAGAAGATGGGGCGCATATATCTTTTCGAAATAGTGCTTTCATTTTCCTTGAATAAATACCCAGAAGTGGAATTGTTTGCTGTTTTTAAGGTATGGTGCTGATGCTGTGGGTCCAAGGATCACCCTTTGAGAAACCCAGCCTTGGAAGACACAAGGCCTGAGGCTGGTTTGCAGGAAAATGTGTAAGGTGAAAAACATCACAGCAAGAGTTTGTATGGACGAGAACTCTCAACACAAATTAGAACCACTGGATGGCCAGATGGTTGGAAAGCCAAGAAAGATGAGAGCTTACCTAAGACAGAGGAATTTGGCAAAGGTTCCTAAGAAAAACATACAGAAATATCTTCTTTACCTTGACTTTTGTCATGTGACCCCTGAAACTCAGGGTCACTTACCAAGAAAGCAAGCAAGAGATGCCTTGTGCAAGAGAAAGAGTCACAGAAGTGTTTTGTGTCCAAAACCAACCCCAGAAATGGAGAGAACAAGTGCAAAATGCAAAGCCCACCCTTCACCTAGTCAGTGCCAAGCTAAAGGTGGGAGTGGCCCCAGCAATACAATTGTGACCCCACCGGGCCAGGCCTCCTCTCCGCACAGGCCAGAGGGGGACAAGTAACAAGGCCAGCATGAAAGCAATGGGCGTGCCATAGCAATCAAGAGTGTTCTTTGAGTCCATTCTCCTCCCAGGTCCCTAATTTGTTGTGAGTGGCCTTAGAGGCACTGGGAATCCGGGGCAGCCCAAATAATGTGTTCCGGCTCCTCTCCCATGGAGACTGGTGCCAATCTGGACAGGAGAAGATGGTGGTGGAGAATGGGAGGTAATTCAAGGTGGAGGCAGTTTGAGGTTTTGCTACAAACATCCTACAATGTACCAAGCTCCACTGACACGTTCCCCAGTTGTCTTGACAGATTAATGTTTTTGAGAGGAATTGGGCTTCTTTTGCTTGCAGAGCTACTTTGTTCAAGTAGACAGTTATATGATTAAGCTGCAAATAACCAAAACCCCACTCAGAGAACTAACCAATATGAGGGTGTACTTTGAGAGATCAGGTACTGGGGAGAAATGAGGTAGGCTAGCTCCAGAGTTGATTAATTCAGTGTCTTGATAATGTCATCACAGACCCAGTGTATTAGTCAGAGTTCCTCAGAGAAACAGAACCAATAAGATACAGATATATAAAAAGGAACTTATTATGAGAGATTGCCTCACACAATTATGGAGGCTGAGAAGTACTCAATGATCCTGCCTCCTGCTTTTCACACCCATATAAATGACATTCTGCATGAGATATTATACAGCTTTGTAAAAATCCTGGGCAAGAGGTATCCATTTAAGCTGCACCTAGATTCCTGACCCACAGAAACTCTAAGATTAGAAAATGTTGCTGTTTTAAGCTGCTAACTTGTGGGGTTATTTGTAACAGAAATAGATCACTAGCATACTCTTCTAAATCATTTGTAATAGACTCGGTCATGGAGGGGACTCTTTTAGTATAAGCCATGCCAAAACTCTGTGCCACTTTGGCCTCTTTGGAAGTTAAAGTAATAAAGATCTCCCACTCTAACCTGGTGAGGAGACCGCTCTACTCATAACTGAGGACGCAAAGTCCAAGTAAATAAACAGATAAGGTAAAGATACAAAGAGTTTCTCTCTTCCTCAAAAGAAAGAAATAACAAATCTTTAGGGTTTAATAATGTTTGGCAAGGTACTTTAGTTGTAAGCTTATGGACTTTGCTATTCATGTATTCATTCATTCATTCATTCATTCATTCATTCATTTCCTCAACAGCTCTGCCACTTACTAGCTGGATGAACACAGACAAGTGACTTGCTTTCTCTGAGCCTTAATCTCTACCTATGCAAAAAGAAAGACGTTATAATACCTCCCTCATGTATTATTATGAAGATTAAAGAAGGTACTTTATTTGAAAGAACAGTGCACAGTGGTGTAAATAGTGAGAATTCAAAAAATGTTAAGTGTCCTTCTCTGGTATTCTTTTTTTCTTAAAAAGTTTACATTTGATCTGTGTTTTTAACAGATCATCCTAGATCCTCTATGGAGATGATATATAGATGGAAAGAATGGAAATGAGGAGGTGAGTCAGGAGGTTATTGCAGTCGTTCAGGTGGGGGATGGTAATGGCTGTGCCTCAAAGGGTGGCAGTAGAAGATGGCAGAAGTGGATAGATTTGGAATGTGTTTTAAAGGTAGAGTTGGCAGAACTTACTGGAAGCACGAAGAGAGAGAACAGCTAATTTCATCCCAAAGAAAAAGCACTTGACCCATTGATGCGGTCTAGATTAGCATCGTACAACAGAACTTTCCGTGACGATGGAAATATTCTATACAGGTGCTGCCCAGTCTGGCAGATACTAGCCATGTGTGCCCACTGAGTACTTGAAGTATGGCTAGTGTGACGAAAGAAGATTTTTTATTGTATTTTAAATAACTTAAACTTATGTAGCCACCATATTGGATCGCACAATTCTAGGTTATATGCCCCCTAGACGTTTTCCCCCGTAATCCATTGTTATGTCTGTGTAATCCAAATTATACAGACGTGACAATTTACAGCGCCTACAATTTGTTTTCACATACGCTATGATGATCTTGTCTACTATTAACTAGTGTCTGTTAATTGAACTAAAGTCTGAAAAAAAATCAAGACTTTCCTATTTCTGTTAATCCCAATATTATAGCATTAATGAGTAATCCATTTTGACCAATTGTAAACATCATATAAACTATATCCTTTCATGTTTTAATTAAGTTGGAATATTGCTCTTCTTCCTAATTTATGTGAACTCAATCACTATGATAACTATAAATCGTGTTACTTGACCATAATGCCTATAGGAGGAATGATTAATTTCAAAAGGACTTGGAAGTGAGTACTATGACCTAAACAAACTGGTAATAAATCTGTCTTCTGGCCTAAGGACTGAAGTTGTCATCACACCACAGGTACTTAGCAGGTATCTCAAGGCTGACTTAAAGGAAACTGCAGTGGTGATATTGACATTGAAAATAAATTTAAATTTTGTTCTAGCATATTTTGTTATAAAAGCTCTTCAATTTATGAAAGCTCTTTTTTTCTTGCTTTCTCTTCTCATTTTCCTTAAGTGAGCCCCAAATATCTGCTGACTAGCATATAGTCCATATATACCTCAACAAACCCAATTTAGCACTCAGAACCAAACTTATTATCTAAGCTGTATTTAATAAAAACCTTCAGGTCTTACCATGGCACGTGCACTCCCTCTGTATACATACTAGATGATTGTACTGACTATTTTTGGGTTCTGTCTGAAACTCTTTTCTCCCTAAGGTAATATCTCTTCCCCTTACCTGTGATTTTGATGAAAGAACCAGTCACAATACTCTTCCTGTCCTCCAGCCACAACCATTTAACTTGAATGGTATACGATACAATCGGATTTCTTATCTGGGACTTTACACACATCCTGGAAGAAAGGAGACCTCGCTTTCCTTTGTAGCAACTAAACTGGGATGCCGTAAACCTGGAGCTGCCTCAAATGATGCCCTGTCGTTTTCCAGTCATATAGAGGCAGCGCGTCTGAAATGGGAGAGAGCGAGACCAGCACAGAGAAGAAAGTAGAGGAGAGAAACTGTCCCTGTCTCTGAGGCCAGCTCCATTCATGGACTTCAATCAGCCAACAATTTCCCTTTCATACTTAAGCCCTGGGAGCTGGGCTTCTGCCACCTGTAACCAAATGGGTTCTTTTGAATCTGGTACCTCTCTGAACTCACAAGGAACCACACCCCCTTCACTCTTCGTGCTCCAGACAGAACACTCTCTCTGGTCACTGCGCTTTTTCAGAACTGGCCCTTTGGACATATCGTTCCCCTGCCGGGAGCCCTTGCCTTCAGATCTCAGCTTAAACATCACTTTCTCAGGAAGGTCCTTCCTGACTTTAGATGAAGGTTCATTCACTTGCTGTCATCTCCCATGACATCCCGTGCTTCCCCATCATAACACTCACCCTGCATCATTGCCTCTTTGTTGCTTGTCTTCACCACCAGACTCAAAGCTGCACGAGGCCAGGGCCTATAGCCCTTTTTCACTGATGTACAATGGTGCTCGGACCAGGGGAGGCACCAAATGAATATTTTGAATGAACAAATAAATAGTGTTTTCTCTCATACTTTCTCATTTGAAGCTGACAATGTATCTGTGAGTATTGTCAACATAATGTTAAAGCATAGTACATGTTCTCACTCTCACTTTTTAACAGAAAGGATCCAGCTGGTAGACATTGTTCTTCTCTAAGATCCCACAGCTCAGAATGCCGATTGCTAAGCTAGAACTGTGATATTTTCAGTCCCAGATCAGCTCATTTCTCACCTAATTCCAAAAATACATTTCCATATAAAAATAATAAACTCCTCAGATGCAGCCAGGATTGAGCACCACTGTTCTAAAATCACCTCATTTTAAAAAAAAGTCTTCAAAACAGCTGCTACCACCAAGTGCTATCACTCTAATTGTTTTGTGTGTCTCCATGTATTTATTTAATTCCTTTAAAGAAACTGTCAGTTCCTTGAAACATTAGTCTTGCTACTCAAAGTGTGGTCCCTGGACCAGCAGAATTGACACTATCTTAGAACTTTTCAGAAATGAAGATTCTCAAGCCCTCCCCCGACCCCAGACCTATTGAATTAGAACTGCATTTTAACAAAATCCCCAGGTAACACCAATATACAGCTAAGAACCACTGCTCCAGAATAGCCAATCACACCAGATATTTTTGTACCATAAGATTTGTATTCACAGCACGTGGGTTCAGGGGGAGACTGTAGGTTAAGGAACATACTTAATATTAGCTGTCGAACAATCAGGTTTCGAGGTGGTCAGGACAATGAGTCAAACAGAGTAACAATCAAGTCTTTATTAACTTACCACGACAGTGCAAGCGAGAGACAAAGGAGACAGACAAAGACCAAGTGGCATGCAGAACAGAGCAATCTACTCATGAGCAAAAGGAGCACCCCCAAAAAAGTTTCCTGACTCTTCATGGACCTATAGGCTGGGGTGAGGGAGAAAAGGAAGGGCTAGGAATGGAATAGTGAGTTAAAGTGTCTTAGCCAAAGCCCCCAGAAAAGGGAACTCAGAATGGAGGCACTTGGGCTAGAATGGAAGCTACGCATAAGAGCATGGCTGGATGGGGTGGGGCTGAGTCCTTGAGTGCAACTCACTCCAGAAAACTGTAATGCACTAGCTGTGCACCGAGTCTGGAGTGGCGAGGGCTGTTTCCCTCCATGAGGCAGTCCAGGCAAAGCTCTGTGGTTGCCTGTAATCACACATAGATCACAGAAATGATTTGAGCTTAGAGCCAGATTATTCCACTTACTGGTGCAAATTTTGTACCATTTAACTGGTAAGGTCATGACTTTGTTTGGTTGCCTCAGCGAAGCAGCCTGTGAAACTGACCAAAGCTTAATGATGGAATTGTCTCTAAGCAATGGTTCTCTAAGTGTGGTCCCACGCCAGCATCACCTGGGAACATCTTAGAAATGCAAATCCTTGTACTCCACCCTGGACATTCTGAATCAGAAAATGCGGGGATGGTGCCCAGCAATGGGTGTTTTAATAAGCCCGGCCTTCCGGGTGATTCTGACACATGCTAACATTTAAGAAACACTGTTCTAGATGAGGGTTTCTCAAACTCAGCACTGCTGACATTTTAGGAAAGACACTTCTTTGTTGTGGGGTGTTATCCTGTGCACTGTAGGATGTTTAGATGAGTCTCTGGCTTCTACCTACTAGAACCCAGTACCATCCCCCTAATGTGATGCCCCAAAATATATCCAGACATTGCAAAATATCCCCTGGGTGGTGGGGAGGACAAAACTGATCCCCATTGAGAACCACTGCCTCAGAGTAATAACTACAGCCTTGACCAGTTCCAGCCTAAATCATGATACATAATCATGTCCATATACATTCAAGTGTTCACAGATATGTGACACTGTCACATAAACTGAGGTTTGAATAGTCCACAGTGTACAAAGCACTTTCATATATGCCATTTGTTCCTCACGTTAATCCTACGAAAAAGGTAATACCATCGTTCCCATATTACTAGCAAGGAAACTGAGATTCACAGAGGTTATCTGATGTGCCCGAGGTCACTGCCTGCCAAATAGCAGAGCTGAAACTCGAACACAGATTTTTCTTTTTCATAGATAAAGAGAATTATCTTATGAAACAGGTTATGGAGGGGATAGTTCTAACCTTGAACAATATCATTGCTTTTGGAACAAATTCAATTAATTAGCTGAGAAGTAATAGTTGTAGGAATACTTAAACAGAGTGTTCAATATGAAAAATGTGTGTGTATCCAAGATTAGGGTAAGCCTACCCATAGATGCTGGCATGAGCTATTCCTTGGAAATAAAAGTTTTGTGATAGTAATCGTGAGCCTTAATCAAAGTTGTCAGGGAGGTTTGTACTCATATCAGAAAAGTAAAAAAAAAAAAAAAGCACAATTAAACAAATTTGGGAATAGTCTTTCTCCTCTAAAGCCCAGCCCCTAATGAGAAAGTAAAACAGAATCAGAATCGTTGACTGAAAAAGGGAGAAAGAGGACACCCAGGACACCACAGAGCCAGCCATCGACCCGCTGTGACCCAGGGCCCTGCAGAATGAAGTGCCGCCCCACCAGTACTGGGCTCCTCGGGAGGATGGTGCTAACGGCCTGCAAAGCCCACAACTTCCAGAGGGTGGATGCAACCCTCATCCAGAGGTGAGCCGGGGATTTCCAAGACACAGTAATAGACTTTGGCTTCTGAGCGATCATCCACCCACCAGCAGCCAACTTGCTGACCTTTGGCTGGTCCTCCGACATGGCCAAACTTGTTGCAGAGCATAAAACTGAAATGCTAAATAAAGATCAAGGCCAAATCAAAGTCACGATGAGACAAATGGCCCAAAACAAACCTTTTAATGTCAGTTCTTTCTTGCCCTGAGAAGGATTTGAAACCTCTTGCCTCCTCTTTAGAGGATCGTGAATGGTCTCATAAACTGGAGTTTAAATCTGGAAACATTTCTAATAGGAGGAAAGAGCACTGGGCTTGGAGTCAGAAGGCCCAGGTTTTTATTTTGGAAGTTCAACGGAGAAACTGCTCTTTACCAACATCCTAAACTTGCAATTAATATGCCCACAACTTGGGAAACACCACGCATAAAGCTGAAGAAGCCACGATTTGGAGTCATGCAGGCCTAGCGAGAAATCTCTGCTCTGCTGTGTTCCGGCTGGGTCATGCCAGACAGCTCTCTAACCCTTCTCATCCTCAGTTTCCTCATCTTTAAAATTGAGGTGATAATAACAGTCGTAATCCAAAGGCTATTAAATGGAATCACATAGATAAACGATTAGCACATAGTCCTCGGTAAAGTTTTAATTAAAATCTATACCTCATATGGAAATAGAAGAAATGAGAGCCACTTACAAATTGACTAGCTAAGAAATATTGTTTACATTCTATTAAAAAGACCTCAGAATTGGTAGATGACAGTCTCTCCAAGGAACATGGGTCATTTCTCATATCTCGTCCATGATCCAAATTAGCAGATAATTAGACGTGAGAGTCCCTACATATATAACACCATTTTGTAATACACACTTTTCTGTTAGTTTAGTTATAGGGGAAATTGTGAATGAAAGAAGAAAAATATAGAACTGTGCTGTTGAATACAGTAGCCACAGGTCACATGGGGCTACTGAATCTTTGAAATGTAACCAGTCCAAGTTGAGATGTGACATAGAATAAAATACACACCAGACTTTGAAGATAGTACCAAAAAAAAGAACATATTTCATTAATATTTTTATATTGGTTATATGTCAAAATGATAAAAATTAGATAAGTTGGAGTAAATAAAATGTATTTGAAAATTAATTTTACCTGTTTCTTTTTACCTTTTTAATGTCGACTACTAAAAAATTTTTTGAAATTACATATGCAGCTTGCATTATATTTCTATTAGACAGTGCTGGTATAGAAAGAGAGGACGCGTGTGCACATGCTCACGCACGCACGCACGCACGCACACACACACACACACACACACACACAAATGAGGAAAAAAGGATTTAACAGTGAAAAAAATCCCAGTTTGCGAGGGAGGACACAGGCTTGACAATCCTACCTCCACCTAAAGAAAAGAAGTCATCGAGATTAATTTTTCTATTAGCAAAGAAGCTAAAAGAGACTTCTATTTACATATTCCATGTTGTGACATTTGGTAGAGGAAAGAAAAAAGGTTACGCTTCCTTTACTTCTTTTCATTGGATAACAGTTTTTAACCGTATAAAACAGTATGCCCTCTTTTGGTTGGAAAGACCTAAGTTAAGGAAAGTGCACCCTCTGCAGGCTACTTAGTAATATTTTAAAAGAAAAAATAGGCACAGTGAGGGAGACTGTAAAAATAATGTAGAATGAATAAATGAATGAATGAGTTACATTTCACATTGTTGCATTTACAGCTTTTACCACGGATTCAGTAATGATGGAACTGAAGGCAGGGAAGTAGGTTTATAATGTGGAAACTGTTATTAGATCACGTCAGCCCTTTCTTTTTTTCTTCCCTCTTGCCCTCTGTCCCTCCTGCCTTCCTTTTTTTTCTTTCCTTCTTTCCTCGCTCCTTCCCTTCCTTTCTTCCTTCCAGTCATCTTTTAACAGCTGAGATACACCTTTATTATAAATTCTATGTAAAAACAGGAGCTACAAGGTCAAATTCAACTTAGAGGTCTAGGCTGCTTATTTTTATTCAATGTCTTTATGAGGTTAATACTTCATTCATGTTTCTAAGCCCGACCTTGCAGACAAGGTCAAGCAATTATACGACTACAAACACTCACCGACTACAAAGTTGATAAAATGAAATAGTAAGCAGCCCTCGACTTAGGAAAGGATTATCTTCCCAAAGACAGTTGATATGCTG
>NW_011888819.1:1391140-1403113 GCF_000151845.1 Pteropus vampyrus
TGACTGCACAGTCTGGAAATCCAGCACTTTTGAGAAATATGAGCACTATTTAATGCATAATGGTTCAATAAAGAAGCTCTTATCCACTCACTTAACTTAGGAGATTAAAACAAAACCATAATTCCCCTCTTGGGCATCTAAGTTTAGTTTTCCCTCTAACTGGTCCATGAGTCCAGGTTCGATGTAAAGCAATCTTTTAATCAGTGTCATATAGCATGGTGATTAAGAAAATGGGCTTTGGAATGAAGCCTGGATAAATCCTGCATAAGCCTTTAGGAGTTGTGTGGCCTAAGACAGGTATCTTAACCTCTATGCTTCGGCTTCTTGATTCAAAAATTGGAGTTTATTTATTTATTGAATACCTACCACGTGCCAAGCACTGCTTTAAGAGCTGAGAACATAATAAAGAACATGTTTGGTCCAGATTCTCAGAAAGGTTACATTCCTATTGGTGAAGAGAAACACCTTTCTAAATGAACTAACATGAAATTTTCTAGCGTGTGTTAGGTGTTACAATGAAAATAAAACAAAGTGATGTGAAAGAGTTATTATGGAGTTTCTTTAGACAGAGTTGTCAAAGAAACCTTCTCTGGGAGGTGAGACTTAATCTGGGATCCTAATGACAAAGAGGAATCACCCACTCTTAGGTCTGGGACGAAAGTGGAACAGGCAAAAAGAACAGCCAGTGGAAAGCTCTAAGGAGGAAAAGAGCTTGGCACGTTACTAGAACAAAACAGAGCAGAGTGAGTGGGAAAGAAGCAGGATCTGGGGTAGGGAGGGGCTCGATCACGCTGGGCCTCAAGAGGCCCTGGTATAGAGTTTGGTTTTTATTTTAAGTCAATGGGGAGTCATTAGATAGTTTTCATCGGGGTTGCTGTGAAGATTAAATGAGATGACGTATGTGAAGGGCTTAGCACGAGGAACACATGGCGTAGGGTGAACACGCAACGGGAGGTGACATCATCATCATTTTTTTTATTCTATAAACCCTGACATACAATACCATAAGTGAGGCCCAAAGTTTTTATTCTTATTAAATTCAGGGTCAAGTTATTTAAAACATTAATGAAGCGAGAACAGGGCCTGAGCTGAAGATGGGCGTCAACTGTCAATCACCATAAAGCCAAATTCTACTGCAAGATGCATTTTACTTTATTATCTTTCTAATCATCATCATCATCAATTAAATTGAAGTCAAATCTAAGGCCAGCACTGTTCACCATTCTTAATTTTTGCCATCTGGAGTGACATGGCTACCTGCCTGTGTGATGAAATGATTCTGGAGAAGCAATCTTAAAAATGCCATGGTCGCTATAAAATGACCTAAATATTCCTTAATTTCCCCTAGAGCATCATTGAGTAAGTGGACTTTCTGCTTCTCAGGCTTGGTGAGAACCCTCTCACCCACTTCCCAGAGCTGGTGAGCAGCACACACTTACTGGACTGGGAATATCAAGAAGTCCATCTCAAGTCAGAACTCATACGAGTGCATCAAGGATTTTTTTTCCCCTGGCCACACTTGATCATCTGTGCCTTCTCTTTCTGTGAGAATGCCATATAAAGCAATCCTTACTCCGTGGATCATTTAGTTTACTAAATCATCGTTTATTTTTTCCTCAGGATATCACATGCTATTTTAGATCCGTTTTCAAAATGTCTTAAATGGCTTGGCTCAAAATTGGTTTTGTATTAAGGGAAAGAACTAGTGTCCCAGAGTTTCAATCAGCACCTTAGTGAACAGTGAGCTGACCTTCTGCACATTGCCCAGAGTTTGCCAACAGCAAGAATGAGCTTAGAGATGTCCATGGTTCATTTCTCTCTGCTGCTTTTTCACATCTTTTTTCCTCTACAGTATTTTCAATGAAAACAGGACTACAGTTGACAGTCTTATAGGAACGGTTTGGAGCAGGGCTGGCATATAGTCAGATCTGTTGCCACACCCTCACATAACTACTGAAACTGCAATGACCTGAACTGCCTCGTCACTTTGCATGGAAGTAATTTAACTACCTATGTCCATTCACAGAGAGAGATAATTATGATTCTGCATCAAAACCATCACAGCATTGTTTCAACCAACACAATAACCATGTTGTCAGCAGTCAATTAATGTTAAATCTAGTAGCATTTCAGTCATATATAATAACAGAAGAACGAGGTTTTCTCTGTAAGTGAATTTTCCAGACAAGTGAGGTTCTCCCCATCAAGAACCAACAGATGTTTTAAAAATCAAATCATTTTGGATAGAATTTAAATGTATTTGACATGTTCGATGACCACTTAAACAAGATGCAAGGATCATTATTTATTTTGTTTATTCATAGCCAATGATCACTTTCAGTGGGATGTACTGATCCATGCAATGGCTTCACTAAATAGCCCTAATTATGCTTCTCCAGTTCTTCAAGTCTCTCTTAAGTATGTCAGGCCCTTCTCTATCTGGCTATTATCTGTCTCTTCTTACTACTATCAGTAGGTCTGAGTGTTTGTTACCTTGAGTATTCCCACGCTTGTTCTCATTTGCTCTGTGTGAGAAATAAGATTATAAAGCTTATGGGAATTAGTGGCATTATTTCATAATTCTCAGTCCAAAAGGCCCCAGGTAAGGGCTTAGCAGTCTTCCCATATCTTAGATAAGAAGGAAATACATGGACTTGGAGACAGGCATTTTCGTGCTAATTTCTTTTTCCTTTTTTCTTTGTAATTTTTTGACAAAGTTTGAGAGTAATCTTGTGATAAATGACTGTGTATTATTACATTTTTCTAATCAGATTCTCTTGTATCTCTTATTTCTAAATAAATTTTCTTATTCATCTTGGAAAGTTAATTTCTAACTAAATAATGTTAGGCTATGTTTTCTTAAGTTATCGAAAATCCCTGTATGATGATGTAAGGGGGTAAAAAAAATCTTTTGGGAGGGATTTCTCATAGCCATTACCCTCTTTGTTCACCAGGATTCTTGATGTGATTTAACTTGCACCTCAATTGTGCAATCTGGCACAGAGTCAGAAGAGCGAATATCTGTTAAGGAACAGAAAACAGCTAAACCAAATAGCAATGAGAAAATGTAATTTCTCCAGCCAAGCACGACATAAATAGATCCTTCCTTAATTTTAGTCCCCTGAGACTAATGACTGACCCTAATGAAAATCCTAGTGGGAAATCATAGTAATAAAAATAGCCAAAAATTAAGAATAGGACCAGTGAGAATGACGATGGCTGATAAGCATTTGAACCACCAAGCCTCCTTACTAATCCAACCACTAAAATAAGCACAGGCTCACGGACTGAGTGCCTAAAAGAAGTCAGAGACATTATATACCAATCAATTACCACATGAAGCTTAAGGAAAAAAAACATCTGTAATGATCTTTTATTCCCATTATTGTTTTTAATGGAATCAGTGTACAGTAATGTGAGTCTTACTCTTGTTTTATACTTACTTTAGTGTTGTGCTACTTATAACGTGGTTGTGCTTCTAGCAAAAATTACGAATTCCTCTTCCTAAATTAGTAAAAAAAAATAAAATCTGAAATGAGGCTTCTAACCTCTTTAATCATCCCCAAAGCATCTGTAAATTTATAAACTAGCACTGTAAAAAATATATCTATACCCCACCTCATTCCCTAAAAGATTTGATGTGGCTTATAAAAACAAATAAAATCAGTAAGGATTTCTTTTAAATTGAGATAGCCTGGGAAAAAGAAGAAAGAACAAATAAGATTTTAATAAAACCAAATAATGAGTAATATACAGAAATGTCCCACCATAGTCTTATATAGTTGGTAGAGCTGGGTTACACATTTGGCTCTAAGTTTCTAGAAGTTTTAAGAGAGAAACAAATAAGTTGTAAGATTATAGAGGCCATAAAATAAAAACAATGGGTGAATAATGGGATAAGCTGTCTCTACAGGTCGTATAAAAAAGATACCATGCAATGCAGTGTTTGACACCCACAAAAACAAGCCCAGAGTAGAGACAACAGTCCAGTACATCTAGCTTTCACTCTCCCTTGTTATAAGTCAATGGCAGGATCCCAAAGTGCAATTTGTCAAACTCAGTTCTCCAAAGAACGAGAACACTGATGGGGTGGCTTCATCCAATTGCCTAAATGAGAGTGTACGACATGTCATTCAGGGAACTTCCCTCAAACATACATTCTTGCAGTTAGGCCTTTGATTACGACCGGATCAAAGATGCTTAAAAGTTATATTCTCAAATGAGAATACAGGGTATAGATATTCTGTGGAGTAAAGTTAGACAGAGAACATGGATGAACTAACCAGGGTAAACGCCGAAATACCTTTTAAAAAGGACCAATACTGTGCCATCTAAAAACTTCTGAATTCATTTTAAAAGATAATGGAAAAGTAGGATCTCAAATTACTACAGCACAAAGAATGACTGTACTAATTTTTAACCTGAACCGTTTCAATCTAGATATTATCAGTCACTTACTGTGGTTTAAGGAAAAACAAAAACAAATCAAAAAACAAAACAACTCAGCAAAACACCAAAAGAAAATTTTTATGCTGCTTTCTAGTGAATCCTACAAGGTAAGTTGGTTCCAATATAGTATTTCTCTAAAATAACTTGCTGAGTGGAACTGTTGAATACAAAGCAAATGAATATTGGAAAACTTTTGCCAAAAAGGATGATTGAGGTTTGAGTGATGATGGTAACTGACTGCACTGTTGTCTTCAATTTTCATGCTTCCTTGCACCTACACTCTTTGATACTGCCCTCCTACACTGACTCTGGGCTTGGCCATGTGACCTACTTTGGCCAATGGGTAGCAGCAAATTTGACAAAGCCCTTACACATTTCTGCTTACGCTTGTAGAACCCTCAATTTCCATGAGGACCAGCCAGGTAGCCTGCTGGAGGATGAGACCACCCACCAGCTGACTGTAGATATATAAGCAATCCCCGCCTAACACTGCAAAGCCTGGCTAGATCAGCCAAGGTGCCAACCCAGTCTTAGTCTTCTAAGAAATAAGTCCATGTTGTTTTAAGTCACTAAATGTTTGAGTGCTTTATTAATGCTAATTGACACAGCAATGGCTAACTGCCACAGTGCCTGAATTTAAGCCTTTCTTTTATTAGTAGAAAATAGGACCAAGAGCTGGTAAAGTCATTTCTAGAGTTTGATAATATCAGTAGATAAAACTATTTATTATGTTTACTTTCAGTGGGAGTAGGGAGGGATTCAATTAGCTCATCCAAAAGTAATGCTGAACATTAAGAAACAAGTAAGAAAGGGGGCAGTCAAAACATCCCTATCTTACTCATCTTGAAATAAGTAGTTAATTGATCAGGAGACTATTCTTCCAAACCCAGATCTTTGCACTGGTGTTAAGATACAAATTCTCTACAGTAGCGCCCTTCCCTGCCTTAGCCACAGTAAATATGTTCCAAGACCCCCAGTGGAGGTCTGAAACCATGGACAGTACTGAACCCTATGTACACTGTATTTTCCTACACATACGTACCTATGATAAAGTTTAATTTATAAATTAGACACAGTAAGAGATTAACGATAATAATAAAATAGAACAATTATATACTGTAACAAAAGTTATGTGAATGTGGCCTATCTCAAAATATCTTACTGTACTGTACTCATCCTTCTGTGATAATGAGCTGCTACAACGCCTGTGTGATGAGATGAAGTAAATGACAAGGGCATTTTGGCGTAGCATCGGGCATATGGCACTCAATTTAAAACTCATGAACTGTTTATTTCTGGAATTTTCCATTTAATATTTCCAGACCATCGTTGATCACAGGTATCTGAAACCATGGAAAGCGAAACCATGAATAAGGGGGAACTACCGTGTAAGAATCAGGACCGGGTTCAGTGCTGTACAGTACAGCCTATATAGCTGGTTCCTATGCACGGGGTCAAATACTGAGTAAAGATCAATAAAAGCTGTGATTAATCTTATCTTGTTCTTGAAATATACAGAAAGGAAAAGTGATTTACCGTGGAATAACTTTCTCGAAAGTCTGCTCCTTGCATAGAACATTGGTCTGAGAAACCCAGGCTTGCATTTGTCATGGAAAATTGGCTAAAACGAGGCAGGGTAAAAACACCCAGTAAGCTCATAAATCCATAATTTAAAAGGAGATTTATATGTTTTTTTCAAAACAGGGGGCAGTGGGATTGTACTATGCTTTAGTCCATGAGAACAAAGTCAAGAAAGACTCGTTACCAAGAGACCATAAACAATTTTAATAACAGAAAAATCTTCACCAGGTATCTCATTTAACTTGATCTTTTTAATCGGTAAGACTGAAATGTTTTCCTGCGTGTACTAGAGAGAAGCAATTTATCTCAAATTAAAAACTTGAGAAAATGGGGCCTCTCATATTGCTTGATATTGGAACTTCTTCAATTTTCCTCATCAGGTTCCTCGAAATCTTTCCTGACTCTCAGTTCTAGGACAGCCATAAGGAATTAATTAAAAAAAACAAAAACAAAAAATTTTAAAAATCGGGAGTAAAAATTGGATTTGGCAAGATCCTGAACGACTTCTAAATTTCATCTCGTATGTTGGCTTCCAAGACTGGCCGTTACTGTTTTTAATTTCCTAACAATTATAAGCACAAGAATTTGCTCCATCAGCATCTCATGTAGGAAACAGGAATCGCTCTAAGTATTATAAGCAAAAAGGGATTTTAATACAAAGATTCAGATGCTTCAGAAATCCACCATGGATGGCGAAGCAAGCTTTAAGGTTGACCTCTGGGAATAAATCCCAGTTGTGACATAACTGACCCACCTTGGGAGACTACTTTCTATATGATCCGGAAGGTGAAGAATCAGCAATCATCCCTGGACAGCCTGGGACCAAGAACACATAACCATAGCTGTAATCCAGAGAGCCAGAAGTTGGAAGAAGCTGTCACCATCTCCACAGCTGCCCCTTTGCACAGAGTAACTACTGGAATAGTGATGTCAAAAATGCATCCTCTAGTGACTCGGCTTGCTGGCAGAATTATCAAAGCAACATGGAAATAGACTTTATCTCTCTATCATCTTCTAACCCTTCCACGAAGGTGCCTAATTAGTGGAGACTTATTTATATACAGAACCATAACTGCAAAGGAACCTGGGAAATACAGCTTCAACTCTCTCAGGACCGCAGAAGTGTGCCAGTCTGGCCTGTCCATCAGAGGAACTATGAAAGTAACTCTTAATTTTACCAAAAGGACTGATTGTGTTTAGTTTTAGTTTATCGATAATCTATTCATAAAAGCTGAAGGGAAACCTCTCTCAAGTCACCCAAGATAGAGATTTCATCACTCTCCAGAGATCTAAACTGTCACCGATAGAATTTAAATGTGACATGTCTCATTCCATTTTACTTTCCTCTTCCTCATCATCTAACCAGCTCAGTCATGGCTGGGCACAAATGAGCACCAGGGTAACTAAGCCAGCATTTAAAGGAAGGAGAAAATGATCATTTTCCTCTAGTCCAAGATTTCCATCTTCAGACTAGTAATAAACAGGGAGTTGATTAACTATACTACTTTTCATATCTTTTTATTTTGCCTTGAATTAGAAAGGCTTCAAAGGAGTTAAAGGAGCCTTGGACAGACTGACTGGACTACTTATGAAACTGTGAATGTAGGCCACACTCACAGCTCACTTTGGAACAAAACAGTCACAAAGAATCCCTTACACTAAGGTTACAGATGACCCTGCCCCCACCTCCTAGTCACCACTGAATGTACCAGAAATTCTTGCTTAGGCCAAGATAGCCATAAAGGTTTGTAGTCTCCTTGATTTGAGAATTCAGCAGAAACTGGGGACTTTTCATTGGATGGCAATAAACTGAAGCAACCAGATCTTCTCCCTTGGGAAGTTTAAATATGAAGCACAGAGACTCACCTGAAGGGGGCTTGAAGCTGAGACATATTGAAAACAGGAAGCAAGCTGAAGCTGACATGTAGAGAGAAGAAAAGAGGCCAGAGGATGAAAGAAACAAAGAGAAGCACATGCCACATTGGAAAAAGCCATAGAGACAGATGCTCTAGGGTATGAGGATGGCAGCTCAGAGACACTCAACCTGTCGGTGGTATACATGAAGTCTTCCGGCTCGAGGACAGTGGTACAATTTACTTTCGTGTAAGCCTTAATAAACTGCACCCTCTAAAGTGATCAGCATGTTTCCTTTCCTTGTAACCTTGAAGAGCCTACCTCATACACACTGCCCTGAGAGTAGAGGGTTTATATCAGGAGCAGCCTCTGTATGCAAACGAAGTTGATGACAAATTTACCGTTCAATATATCCCTGAGGTCACCATAGAAGGAGTTCAGGGAAAGGTAAAATCTTCTCTCTCAATTGTTTGAGGCTTGAGGCATGTCTCTCTATCTGCTCTTTAGCAGACCAAGTGTTTAAATGGTTCTTCCTGCAGTGGGGTTCATAGAATCAATGAGTCCAAAGATAACAGAAATGTGGCCCAGCACCCAAGCAGATAGTGGGTGATCTGATAAGAGCAATATACACATCAAGGCAAATCTCTTCTGATTTGTCAGAGAAATTAATCAGGACAAAAACGTTCCTGTGAGAATAAGGATGCTATCTATGAATTGAATTGTGTTCCCACCAAATTTATATGTTACGGCCTTAACTCCAATATAACTGTACTTGGAGACGATGGGGCCTACAAGGAGGCAATTAAGGTTAAATGAGGTCATAAAGGTTGTGACCTGATACAATAGGATTAATGTTCTTATAAGAAGCGACATCAGAGATCTTGCTGATGGTGGCTGACTACAAGCCAGGACAACAGGCCTCAGAATAAAATCTACCTTGTTGGCACTTTTATCTTGGAGTTCCCAGCCTTCAAAACTGTGAGAAAATATATTTCTATTGTTAGGCCACAGAGCCTATGGTTATTTTGGTGTAGCAGCCTGAGCTAACTAAATGAGTTTAATAGCTATCATCCCTCCCCACACCCCAATTAAGTTTTAGAAAATGTGAGATAACTGGCACATCCCTACCTCTGTGAAAGTTTTTTCCCCCTATAATAGAAAGAGATCTAAAACCTTAGATTTAAGGCCTTCTGCAGTCAAATCATTAATATAGTCAGAATATGGTAAATTTGCTTGAATTTTTTTTTAAAAAAGTATTGTAGGACCTTATCATAAGGCCACAACTATGCCATATTTTAGTGGAAGAATCTTCTTCATTGGAAGGGAAGCTACCTCCAGCTTAACAACCAAAAACAGAGACTAGACATATTGGTAATGGCATGACCATGGACTACATGTGCTTGTATGCACTCAGCATCAACCTAGCTCCCTCTTCCGAAACCAACATGGCCTCCCCCATGGGCATTTGGAGCAAAGGAAATGAACATGGTTTCTGGACCAAGATGCTCACAGGATGCTCAACCAATTAGAGGATCCTCTTCGTCACTAGAAAAAGCATCAGGAGTAACAACTGGAACCGTCTACACCCACACAGCTTGCTGTCCACATTAATATGACTTTACTGCTCCAATGTCTTCATCAATAACTATTCCAGGAAACACTAACTCAGGAGAATAAAAGTTGCAAATAACTTTATTGTTCATTCCAGAAACTTTCTGATACATCAACTCAATAGAAAGTATCAAATGCCAGTTTATACCCTAAGACTCTGAACCTCTTGCCTCAAAATCCCTACCTTCCTGTGGGCGACTGACATGGGGCCAGCTTTCTTGATTACATGGAGTTGTGAAAAATGACATAAATGGAGCTATTTTAAAATGGATTTGAAGCAGCCATTCCAGAGGAACTGCCTTGCACATCTCGTTCCTTGAAACTTTGGAGTATCTGAACTGGGCAAACTAACCTCTGAACTCACCCAAACCAATACTGTTTACCAACAACTGCCTGCAAAAGCCAACCAGAAAGCAGACATCCTGACCACAAGAACTGACCAGTATGAACTTCCTCTCTTAAGACAGAATTGGTACCCAGCCATGTATAGCTAGAGTAACTCAGCTTGTTAACACCAATAGAAATTTCTTTCTTCTATTCATGTAATTATCCCCACTTTTTTTTCCTCAGAAAAACTCTCTGCCTATATTTGGACCTTATTTGGGTTTCTACTTGGATCTGTGCTTCCCTAATTGCAATTCTTTTTGATCCCAAATAAATGATACTCGCCTCTCATTTGGGCTTTTTATTTCTAGATTAACACAGTTAATGCATTTAAAGTCTACTGTCTTTTTTTTTCTGCTTCTCTATTCCAATTCATTGCAAAGCAGCAATCACAGACAAGCATGTTTGGGCTTTCACACTAAGTCATGTCTCCTAAAATTGCAGTCATACTCTGAATCCCATTTGCCTGACTCCCAAGTACTCATTTCCAAACTCAGAGAAGGAAACAGGGGTTTCCTTAATTCAGAGAAATTTGATTAAAATGAAAAAAAAAAACAAACTTAAATTTATAAAGGAAAATTGAGATTTTCACAAAAAAAGAAATTGAAGTAATATAATAAGTCAACACAAAATGAGTTATAAAACCCAAAACCAAATAAAAAGATTGAATTTTGATGGAAAAATAGATATGATAACATGAAATAAATAATACAAATTGGGAGTGGGGGGGAACCAGAAGATGAAAGATTTAATGGGAGTCAGTAAAAAAATAAGAATACCAAAAGATTTAAAACACACAGATAAGGCAAAAACATTAAAACAACTCTGAAGTACAGAGGTTAAAACTTTAGGCAAACAAAACAGGAAAAAATAGAAACAGTCACTGGAAACAAGTGGTTACTCTTCATCAGAGTCCTGAGTTGGCTTGGACATCCCAGGGCATGAGTGGAGGTCCTCCAGAAGAGGGAGTTGACAGGGCAACACCCTCAATCCAAGAGAGATGTAGGGCCATGTTTTCAATTGGCACCTAACATGAGGATCAGGACTCTTGAATCAAAATAGCAGAAACCTACAGTCTCCTTGGCCTTTTGCAAACTCCTGGGCAAAGCCTTTTGATTACTCAGTGATATTCTCTGGTTTTACAGCATGCACACCTGGATGAGATGAATGAAGTCCATACCTCCCAATTTTGTGGTGTCCTCTTCTGGACCCATATTTAATCATTCAACAATTATTTATTGAGACTCTATTCCATGCAATACCCAGTGATAGGTGCTAGCAATACAGCACCTACCTAATGATTGAGAGAGATTAGAATTTTGTCATTACAACTGTGATGAGCGCTATTAGTCATTCTCATAACAGGAATTACCTCAGCCCAAAGGGAGAGGAAGAGCAATCTAGGTAAAGAGAATAGCAGAGGCAAAGGCCCTGATGCAGACAAGATAAAGCAGACAGGATGAATATTCAGGCTATTGTGGGCAGAATACAAATTGGAAGGTTAAGAAGATACATGTGAGATAAGCAGGGACCAGAACCTGACTCTTGAAGCCACATTAAGGATTTGTGTTTATTTTCTTCTCTGAGTGAGAAATATTTGAACTATTATTTGGATCCAGTGGAAAATTTGCCCTTGACATTTGATTCTATCCTTATGAATACACAGTTTAACCCAAATAATACAAAATTAATGAATTTTCATCTAAAAAGCATTCTTCTTGGCAACTGAATCAATTTGATTTCTTGATAAATTACGTAGATTTTAATTGATTTCAATTTTTTCCATTTTCTTTTTAATTGATTAAAATTAATGTAAGATCAATTTATTAGAAACTTTCAATGGAAATTTGAGTCATCAATTATTTTGTTCTCAAGTTTAATTTTCCATGGTCCTTATAAGATTTGATTCCTTACATATTTTTAACTAATTAAATTTCAACAGATGTCATTTTTAATCCCTTTCATTTGGATTAGTTATAAGTAATACTCTCTTTGAGTCAGATGAATGACAGTTTTTATTTCTTAGCTAATCATGAGAAAAATCTTGAGTTGTTCTATTATTGTTCAGGACTTATCTACTGCAGTGATTCTCTA
>NW_011888819.1:1404893-1405200 GCF_000151845.1 Pteropus vampyrus
GCAGCCAGCCACAACGACCTGGGTCGCCTGCGCGTGCGTGGACTCGAAGACCAAAGACGCGCTCTGCGATCGGTCCGATCGATCGACCTGATCGAGGATCGTCAATTCCGTTCTGACTGCGGAAACGGCTGAATCTCGCGATGCTTCAAGTCGGCGGCTGGGGAAGGGGCGGGCCTAAGGAGGAGCGTAAGGCCGCAGCGCGCTGCCTTCCCAGGAGGCTGTGCGCTCCCCTTGCTGCCTTTGGGTTCTTGAGAGCGAGCGCGTGAACGGCTATCTGCAGTCTAGTCATGGCGCTTCACGTCCCCAA
>NW_011888819.1:1406110-1441157 GCF_000151845.1 Pteropus vampyrus
CCTGTGTTTAATTTGGAAATATGGATCAGCATTGTTCAATTTCAGGCAACAGTTTTAGGGAACTAGTTTCTTGATGGCACATGCACTTTTGGGATAACGAGTATAATTAAATAAATATAGAATTTAATGTAAATGTTGGTGAAACAGCTTTGCTGAAAATGATGACATCTGCTTTTTTAAAAAGTCAGGCTGAAAACTTAATAGTTTTTATTCTGAAGCAGAAAAAACAAACAAGAAGGATAATTTCAAATAATGATAAAGGAAATAAACAGTACTGTAGTAGAAAATGAAAGGAAGTAAGTCTGCCTCCAACAAAAGGGGAGTGAGGTAAAACAAGTAAATAAGGGGTTCAGAAAACAGCTCTTAGCTCAGTGCTGAATGACAGAAGGAACCTGCTAAGGTTAAAAGAAGTGTTCCAGGCTGAGGGACCAGTAAGTACAAAGACCTTGAGGATGAAATGAGTTCAAGCTGTTAATACAGTAAGAAAGGGCTGAAGCTTACCAAGGGAAAGGAAGACTGGTAAGAGATTAATTTAGAGAAGCTGTAGCTAAGGGCCAGAACTTGTAGGGCCTTGTAGCCCTGAGGAGAGATTTACATTTTTATCCTAAGAGTGATGGGAAATCATTGAAAGGTTTGATAGAATCTGATTTATAATCAGAGGGTTATTCCTCCAGGAATGGGAGTGGGGAAGAAGAGTGCAAGGCAGATCAGACTGATGCCATCATGAGTCCAACCCTTGTCGCTGAAGACACTACTTCTAAACTGGTTTGGTTCACAGTTCCTTTTATGAATGGTATAAAAGCCACACTTTATACTCTATAACAGTATTTTCTGATAGAACTTTCCGCAATCGGATATCCACTTAGCCACATGTAACCACTGGGTGCTTGAACTTGAGAAACTGAATTTTTAATTACGTAAAATTCAAAGAGCCACATGTGGCTAGTGCCCGCTATGTCAGGCAAAGCAGCCCTAGAAAAATGTTTACGTGCGCAGTAGGCTCATGAAACCTGTTTGAAGCCACAAGTAGATCACAAGTCTAAAGTCCAGTATAAAACTTGAGAATTTTAGTACTGTGAGCAATTCAGCAATTTTCCATTATATGTACATTTGAATTGTGTTGCCATTCAAGTTTGTATACTTTAGTCCCTAGACATTTGGGGGGCGGATACGTTAAGTGGGAATTCCCAGTGAACATAAAACTGCTGGCTTTACAATTCTTAGGCTCTACCACAATTAGAAAAATATTCATACCATATTTCAACTTTTAGTCAAAGCACTGATAAGCCAAAGGTATTTTTATCTGAAATAGCTCATATGCTTTCTTTAATCAATTTTAGCACTCTTCCCTGCACTTTTCACTTCATTAAAAAAAAATTTGTAGACTTTATGTTTGATGTGTAAGTAGGTATCAGTGGTCCCTAAAAATGTTATGCTTTATTCCTTAAACTAGTGAGCAAGTTTTTGGATTATTTATGAATACCAAGCAACATGCTTTACATACGTAAATCTTGATTGATTGTCTCAGTAATACTGTGAGGTAGGTACTCTTATTACCCCCATATTACAGGTGAAAAAAATACTGTTTCACTGTCCTGTCTAATCAAGTTTTCTTTTATAGCATTTTTCAGGATTAGAAGAAGCTGTGTACAGGAACATACAAGCTTGCAAGGAGCTTGCCCAAACCACTCGTACAGCGTATGGACCAAATGGTAATTTCTAAATTCATGTTTTAAAAGATACATTAATAGAATTTTGTATACTACCTCTTTCAAACTTATTGTTTGAGAGTGTTATATATATAAATTGAGTTATAAACATCAATTGACAGTATGGCTTTGAAAGTTATTTCATAGTTCATTGACACCAATACAGTGTTTCCAAGTTTTAATCAGCAATTCAGATATCTTTAGAAAAATAAATCAAAATATTACTTTTTATCCTGTCGAGAGGATAGAAAAATTATGGTGCATTCACCATTGAGATGGTATCTGTGTTCATTGTTACGGTTGCTGAACAGTTCTTTTACATAAAGCGACATTATGATTTAAGGGAGAAAAATTTCTCTTGCCTCCTACCATCAACTAAATTTAATTGATTCAGATTTATGGAATAAGCACAAAAGTAAAAACACTTTTAAGTAGATTATTTTGTTCTTTGTACATGTTAATACAATTTATATCTATTGAATAAAAAAGAGACAAGGTTGGCATCTTCCTAGTGAACATAAGAGATTAGAAAGGAAAGAACATTGGTGTACACAAGCAGAGCCATGGTATTATGAGATAATCTTAAAGAATAGATAGTATGTTCTTCCAAAGTTATTTTAAGAAATACGTATGAATTTATATCGCTTGACTAGATTTTCCTGGGTATTTGGACAGAGTTTTGAGTAGTAATGGATTTGTTTTTCTATTATTTTTGAGGAATGAACAAAATGGTTATCAACCACCTGGAGAAGTTGTTTGTGACAAATGATGCAGCGACTATTTTAAGAGAGCTGGAAGTAAGTTATTTCTTTTAAAAAGCCAAGAAATGTTTGGGTGGCATAAAAAATTAAGTATATTTAAACAGAAGAAAACTCTTATTTCAGATTGGATATTATAAGGGACCATTTTTTTCCGAAGTTCCTCAAGTTATTAATTTATGGAGGAATCGATTGTGATAAAAGTATGTTTGCTAATAATCATTTCAAATTGAATGTGTTGTCTTGTTCTATAGTACGTGACACTGAAGTGAATTATTCCATAATGCAGAAACAGCTGTACTTAAAACAGTGGTTTAAGAAGAATTCAAAACATTTGTTTGATTTTGTGAAAATAGAACAATCAGTTGGTGGAATTTTGTTTTGTGCAACTGCAGTTCTCATGTTAGAGTCTGTGGAATTGACACTGCCAGTAGTTAAAGGAAGGTCTGGCACCTGAACAGGATGAGAGCCGTTCCTCCGCTAGCTGCTTTGTAAGGAAGGATATGTTCAGCCTCGGAATTTTCCTAAACTTTGCTCTTAAAGCACCAGCATGTAATCCTTTTAAATGAAACTCTGTGTGTGATGTTAACATTTTTATAACTTAAGTAACAGTATAGTCTTAAAATAACATGTTGAACAAAAGAACAAATTTAGTTCCACAAGGTATTTGTGGGGAGACCTGTCCTTGTGAATGTTATGTTGTACACTGTGATGTTCTCAGTTCTATTAAAGTACGGTGGGAAAACTGTCCTCATAGTACAACCGTAGTACTGACTTTTTAGTTTTCTCACTGCTATCAGTTGTTACTCTTTGTTTGTTTCTAAAAAAGCATCTAAATCCTAAGGACAAACCACTTAAAATTTTGATTTGCTCTTTTGGTAAGAAACATTCAGTATTCCCTTTTTTTTTTATCCACAATTGCTATCCCTTAAAATAAGAATATGGATAGAAATTGAGATTCATGACCAATTAAATGATGATGATATTGGTTCACCTGGAACCTTTTTTAAAAAATGCCTAGGTTCAGTGCTTGGAATAACTTTGGTTTTTATTTTAGTGAATAATGTTCTGAACTCTGTGGGGATGTATGTGCTAGATGACTAAACATAAAAGAGAGGGCACTTTGAAGATGTTTTCACTTGCAGCGATGCATTTGTGCTGGTGGGCCTAGAGGGACTTGGATTGTCTTCTTGTGATCACACTAACACTATGAGTAGTGTAGAGCGCTGGTTGAATGGAGTTACCTGGCTCACAGGGAGATTGGAGTTTATTAATTTAAAAAGGACTTAATGGAATTGAATGATTTTATATTGTTTTAAAGATCAAATGTTTTAACTTGATAAATTCAAACCCCTTTACCAGGTACAGCATCCTGCTGCAAAAATGATCGTAATGGCCTCTCACATGCAAGAGCAAGAGGTTGGAGATGGCACCAACTTTGTTCTGGTGTTTGCCGGAGCTCTTCTGGAATTAGCGGAAGAGCTTCTTAGAATTGGCCTGTCAGTTTCGGAGGCAAGTGTTCATTTTAGAATGTACTCCCATTTCATTTTTACCTGCACACACACCCCCTACTGCTTCAGACTGAGATAAGACAGTTCTCTATCACGATTATGCTAACATTGAGCAGTTCATTCTGTGCCAGGCATTGTGGTACATAGCTTTACATGCAGTATTTTATTCTGTCCTTAACTCTATGAGTGAGTTCTATTAAAATAATCCCATTTTATTTTAGATGAGGAAAATGAGACTTAAATTAGAAAAAATCTTGTTCAAGATCTTGTAGCTAGTAAGTGGCAGCTAGGATTCAAGTTAGCTGGCTATCACAGCCTAAACTCTTCATTAGGAGCATCTGTCGTGAGTGTTATTCTGGAGGTATGCTTTATTGTTTTACGTTGAAAGTAAATATCTGTATTCATTGCGTTACCAAAATAAGCTACTTTAAGTCATGTCAGAATTATCTTTTTAAGAAATATTTTTGCTCTTTAAGGTCATAGAAGGTTATGAAATAGCCTGCAAAAAAGCCCATGAGATTCTTCCTGATTTGGTATGCTGTTCTGCAAAAAATCTTAGAGATATTGATGAAGTGTCATCTCTACTTCATACCTCCATAATGAGTAAACAGTATGGTAATGAAGTCTTTCTGGCCAAGCTTATTGCTCAAGCATGTGGTGAGTAAAAATTCAGTGAATGTAGAGATCCAAAATAAAAATGGCTTAATGTGACCAAGATATTTTCTCTGTTGTCCCATTATCTATCTTTTGATATGTTTTTGTTTTCTTAACAGTATCTATTTTTCCTGATTCTGGCCATTTCAATGTTGATAACATCAGAGTTTGTAAGATTTTGGTAAGTTTAGAAAATGCATTAATATTATCTAGAGAGGTCAGTTGTTTTTTGGGGGAAAAATGTATTAATGTAAACCTAAATTTTGCCTCAGGTTTTAGACTTAGGACTTCTGCTTTCTGAAGCATCTTTTATATAACATTTTGATTTTGCTAGGTTGTAATACTACTTGTTAAACTTAAAGGGATATTGACATTATCTGCTATTAGTTATTTTTCCATGACAACTTGAAGGTTGAGAATAGTGCATAAACACAGTGTTTTTTGTCTTCTTCACATATGCTGAATTATGCCAATAAGCTTAGAAGGCAATTTTTAATGGGGTGTAAGTTCTTTTGCTCTACAGTAAAATTCACTTCGATGTTAGTATTGAAACGAGTATATTTTTGATAAAAATGTTTGTGCTTTATGTAGTACAACCTATAGTTAACAGTGGATCTGCATGTTAGCAAATGATTGTTAATGTAATTGAGTTTAGCATCATAAGTACATTTGCTAACTGTGTGTTTATGTATAAATTATACTGTATGTTTTCTGACTCCATCCATATACTGCCCCCCTCCCCCCGACCCCTTATTAAATTGTAAGCTTGTGAGATCACAGAATCTGTTTCCTGGTCTATCCCCATTACTGACAGCTTTGCCTGGTACATCGACACCAAGTACTTGGTAACTGAGTGAATGAATGACTTAGAGCGACTTAGAGCAGTTGTCCTCTGTCTTTGTTTTGGTTCTTCCCAGTATACTGAAAGACCTCTCCTCTCTCCCGCTTTCCATAACAGTGGCTCATTCCCATGGTGATATTTACCCTGAGCAGACTGTTGTGCTTTATGTCCACCCCCTCTTTCATCCCCAGGGATCACTAACTGCCTTAGCATGTGTATTACTTTATTTAGAAAGGGATGTTTTTGGTACATTGCAGAATCAAAACTTGACCCTAATGTTATTTTCATAAGATCACTAATTTTGGTATTCATCTCCTTAGGGCTCCGGTATCTCTTCCTCTTCAGTATTACATGGCATGGTTTTTAAGAAGGAAACTGAAGGTGATGTAACATCTGTCAAAGATGCAAAAATAGCAGTGTACTCCTGTCCTTTTGATGGCATGATAACAGAAACTAAGGTATGTAGACTTCAGAACTTTAAAAATTTGAGGTTGCCTTTTCGGATCGTTTTATGATTCTAAAGTTTTGAAGTGGGATTTGCTCTTAATTGAGTGAATACTTGTAATTATTGAAAACAGCTGGATCATATCTATTTTTAAAAATCAGATTTATATTCTTTGCATATCTAGATCAGATGCTAAATATTAGAATGTACATGGCTGCAGTATTGTTTGTATTGTAATATATGGCCCTTGACGTCTAATGTAACTTACACATTTAGTAAGTAAAATCTCAATGAAGAGAATACAAGTACTTGTGTACTCTTAATGAGAAAATATTTTAACATAATGATGAGATTCTGTAGCATCTCGAAACAAAAATATACTAATATAATTTATAGCTGCTAAGTTTGTTTTTAAAAATACACATGAAGTTTGAAGTTTGTGTTTACAGATCACTTCTAACTTTATCCCTAGAATTCTTGAAATCTGAGTTGTTGATGGTTTTAAAAGTTTGACAGGAATGGAGGTAGGGAGTTGGTCATTTAGTCCACATTTTAGAAAAGTTGAGAACATTGCTTTGGTACAGTAGTTGATGTAAAGACATGCCAGGATGCCTGCCCAGCATACCTAAAATTAGATATTTCTCCATCTTTCCCACCAAAGTGCTTGTCAAACAGAAAATGCATCAGTTTTGTGAGGCAAGTGTGTCTAGGAGCAGGCTGAGTTTCTCTTATTTTATTACAGATTTTGTTTTCTGCTTCATAATGTATATTTATCTTTGCATTTTCTCCCAGATCTCTTATCTCTTTAGTAAACTGCTATCCTATGATGTTGAACACCAAAGTAGTAAAAGAGTGTTAAAGAGTGCTTGCTTGTTTTGCTAGGGAACGGTATTGATAAAGACTGCTGAAGAGTTGATGAATTTTAGTAAGGGAGAAGAAAATCTCATGGATGCACAAGTCAAAGCTATTGCTGATACCGGTGCAAATGTCGTCGTAACAGGTGGTAAAGTGGCAGACATGGCTCTTCATTATGCAAACAAATACAATATCATGTTGGTGAGGTAAGAGAGAGCAGTATCATTCTGTTAACCCATATTGTAAAAGGCTTTTTGGTGGCGAAACACTAAACAAATTCAACACACCACGAAGACTTAAAAAAGGGAAGGTATAGAGTATTAGATCAAAAAGCAAAAGGACCTAACTTAATCTAGGGAGGCAGAAAATACCTCGTAGAAACTTATATTTGAGCTGAGAACCTAAGGACCAGTCATTAGATGTTATTTGAAAGGGGAGAGAGAAAAGCATTCTAGGCAAAAGGAACACCTTAAGAGACCAGGCACAAGCCTGGTGCACACTCAGAATGTGGGGTCAGGGACATAACTTTAACCAATGAACACATGAGGCACACTAGACAACTTACTTACCCATTCCCGCCTCTCCTGGCACTTGATTTAATGTGCACAGTAAATCACTCTTCTTTTCCTCACATAACATCATTACCCAAAGTAAAGCAAAAGTTTTCTACATACCAGGGCTTGCCTGGTGCTTTAGAACTATAAACTCTTGACGTCCTAGAGACTTGAACTCTCCCAATTCTAGAACAATGCCATAGTTGCCTATGTCTGAGCTGTACACTGCAATCCAAACCTATTCTGAGCTTGAACCTTCAGGGACGAAAAAATGTGACTTGGGGATCAGTGTTCAGCTTCCTGCTTAATCTCTACTTTATCTGAATTAAAACTTCTATTAAGGTCTTTTTCTTTTTAAGGCTGAACTCAAAATGGGATCTCAGAAGGCTGTGTAAAACAGTTGGTGCTACAGCTCTTCCTAGATTGGTATGTATTTTGTACAGCATTTAAAGATATTGAACATATTTGAGTTATTTTTATTACAACAGTCACTTTCTTACAGACTCCTCCTGTGGTTGAAGAAATGGGACATTGTGACAGTGTTTACCTCTCAGAAGTTGGAGACACACAGGTGGTGGTTTTCAAGCATGGTAAGTAGTAATGGTAAAAGATGTTTATATAAGCGTGTGTGTTCATTTTCTTTGACTAATCCCAATGTATTTAATTTATTGACAGAAAAGGAAGATGGAGCCATTTCTACCATAGTTCTTCGAGGCTCTACAGACAATCTGATGGATGATATAGAAAGGGCAGTAGATGATGGTGTTAATACTTTTAAAGTTCTCACAAGGGTCAGTATTAGCAGAAATTTTAACTTAGTAATATGCAAGGCCTCAGAATCATAGTTGGCAGACTCCTGAACACTGAGCCCTTCAAAATGAATGGCTTGTGTAAAGCAAAGCACCTTTTTTACTTAAGACTAACTAAGTGTCCATTGCTGATGAATATGATAGTTATCTAAAATGATTCTGCAAAGGAATAAACAGTAAAGCAAGGCTTTTTAAAAAATTGTTTTAAGGGGATAGTTTATGGTTATTTTCAGTTACAATGTACCTTCAGTAGCTTGAGCTGTTTTTAGTGCTGTGTTTGTGGAAATGCAGATAGATATTCTGTTCCCATCCACATATTTCAACTCATTTAACATTGGGCCTCCCTTTTCATATACCAAGCTCTGTCCAGTATGATCTGGCCCAAATCACTAAATTTGTATAAAATTTGTAATTAGGATTTGGGTAATAGTGCCTGATTAGAAACTTCTGTGGTGGAGTACTGAGATCTAAAAGATTAGAAAACCACAAATTGCATCTTAGTGACTTTCTTTTTTTTTTTTTTTTAACTACATATTATAGGATAAACGTCTTGTACCTGGAGGTGGAGCAACAGAAATTGAGTTAGCCAAACAGATCACATCATATGGAGAGGTATAGCTTTCTCAGTATAAATTGACTTTATTTTTGTTGTTTGAACAAAATACAATAATAAACCTGTTTTTGTTTTAGACATGTCCTGGACTAGAACAGTATGCCATTAAGAAGTTTGCTGAGGCATTTGAAGCTATTCCCCGGGCACTGGCAGAAAACTCTGGGGTTAAGGCCAATGAAGTAATCTCTAAACTTTATGCAGTACATCAAGAAGGAAATAAAAATGTTGGATTAGATATTGAGGTATTTGAAAAAACAGTATGAACTTAAATTGTTTTACTTTGTGCATGTATAACCTAAAAGTAGATAATAGTAAGTTTAAAAGGAATCTGACAAAATGTTTTTGTTTATAAGCAAATGATTTTTGTAATACTTAGCTTTCAGTACATAGTTTGATAGAGAATTTAGTTTTCCTTCTGATTTAATACTTTTGTTTTATAGGGTGTATAGGGTAGTACTTTTGCCTATTTCCTTTTCTAGTATTTAAGGAGCCATGCATTTTTTACTGAGTATAAGTATTTTTACATCAAAGAATTTGAAGTGAAAGAATAAAAATTTTGTCTTGACAGGCTGAAGTTCCTGCTGTAAAGGACATGTTGGAGGCTGGTATTCTAGATACTTACCTGGGAAAATACTGGGCTATCAAACTGGCCACCAATGCTGCTGTCACTGTACTTAGAGTGGATCAGGTGAGTGAAAAGTGGAATTTTGATCTTTAAAAATACTAATTTTTATGTAGTTCAGTAGTATATTTTCCTGGAACTAGATAGAATATAGCACTATTCTCATTCTACTCAAAGGAGTATTCCTTTACCTTCGTCTTAGAGATGCTGATGTGCCCCTAAAAACCATTTTTTTCTTGGTTATTACCGTTTGTTTTGAATATACTTCGATTCATTTAAAATGAAGATCTTCCCAGTGAAAGAAACCTTTGCCATTTTTAAACTGGAATGGATAAAACAAATGTGATTTTGATTCATAGTTTTCAAACTGTTTTTTTGCCTAAGAACCCCTTTGTAAAAAATCTGGAGAAGTGTAATACTTAATAGGGAACATGGAAGGACCTTAAAGGCCAGAAGCGGACATTGTAGAATACCAACTTCAAGGAAAATGAATCCTCTAGTTGGTGGAGGTTATGGGACCTGGGTGATTAAAATTTTTTCTGTTGTGACAAATTATGTTTTTGGGTACTTCTAAAAGATTATGGAGATATTAATCATAGTATTTCTGTGTGTGTGTGTGTGTGTGTGTGTGTGTTTGAATTGTGACAGAAAGAAGTGGTAAAGACTACTTTGGGTTCAGAGATAAACCAGAATTTGTAATTTTTCAACGTGTTTTCTAGTAAACTTAATGAAATTAATTTTCTTACAAATTAATTTTCCTACAAAATTTTATATGTGATTATTAAGCAATGAAATATTTGTAAGTACTTAATAGGAAGTTGTAATATATAAATACAGTAAGTGAAAATCATGCCAAATTAATCTTAGGAGAAGCAAGTCACAGATGGAAACTAGACTTTAAGCACAATAAGGACTAGTGAAGGTAGTTATAGCAATACAGATTTCATCTCAGTAAAAACTTTTTTCCTACTTCAAGATGACCAAAAATGGAACTGGATGTTTACTGCATTTATTAATAGGGTGTTTTTTATATCGATGTGTTAGGCAGTTTTCAGTGGAAGAATCTGTTTGAGTTTTTAGTAAAGGTAATGGAAATTTAAGGAAATTTTTGTTGTGAACGTTAGCATGTGGCTAAGAATAAAACGGGGGACCAAAAATAAAAAGGGACAAGAGATGCTAAGGAAATAGAAGCATGAAGTAAGCAGAAATTCTAATAGTGGAAGTTCCTTTACCTAGGAACTTTTCAAATATTATCCAGGCAAGATAATAATTGTAATAAATGTATTGGTCATGAAGGCACTTCTGAATTTTGGTTTTAAACTGGAAGCCTGTTTTGTTTTATGGTAGAGGAAGATAGTCACATTGTTAGGTGCTCCTGGTCTTTGCACTCTGCATATAAAATAGGTACCTGAAGAAGCCATTTGACATTAACCAGTTTGTGTTTCTGTAATGAACTTGTACTTTTTTTCTTAAGTACCTAATTTTTTATAGTATACTGGGAAGGGACTTGCAAATCAAGTTATAAGCATTGGATAATGTAGGAAAACTGGATTAATCTTTGTTCAAATGTTCTCATTATTTCACTAGTTTTCAAATTACGATCCTCACATCAATAGCATCAACATTACCTAAACTTGTTAAAAATATTAATTCTTGGGTCCACCCCAGATTCACTGAATCAGAAACTGGAAGGAGGTCCAGCAGTCTGTTTTAAATAAGCTCTTCAGGTGGTAATATGATACCCACTAAAGTTTGAAAACTACTATTCTAGGTACTTTTTTAAAAATCAAGCTACACTTAGGTTCTGAAATTGTACTTAATGCCTTTAATTCGGCCTGAATTAAAATGGTACTCGGTAAAATGGTACTCAGGAATTTCAGGTTTAGATTTCTTACAGAAGCTTCTGAAAAGGGGTGTGGAATCTATTGGAGGTGGTAGCGAAGACATTTTAGTTTGTGTTGATTTAGACACAAGCCAAAATACAGAAAGATCTATTATATTTGGGAAGCAACGAACACCGTTTCCAGTTTTAAGATTCAGGATGTACATTAGAGTTTGAGAGTTCTACTTTGAGGAAAGCCAACTAATTTAATTTAGCTTCTCTCAATTTGAGCCCAAAACTGCCACCTTCTCCGAACTCTTTTAAAATGATAATGGTTATGCTTGGAAAATGCTGGGTTGGTGCATTATAGAGAAATGAGAGACTTCTGGTGTGTTTTTTTAAGTTACCAGAGGACTAAGTACATGGATTTTTGTTTATGAACTCACGCTTCTTGCCACTTGAATGGTTCTCATGTGCAGGTACCAGAAATTTTCAATGTTAACATATATGTTTATGTATCCACCACTTTAGATTATATTGGCAAAACTGGCAGGTGGACCTAAATTTCCTAAACCTCAAGGAAATTGGGATAAAGATGGTTGGCAAGACGAACCTCATATATAAATGGCAAATCAGGTGCCAAACTGAGATGCATGCAGATGTTTTTCCTTTTAGCTCATTGGGTTATTGAGGTGCATGTCTTAGAATCAGCAAATGCCCTTCACTAATGTGTGTGGATATGGTTGCCGTTAAAATCTTCAAAAGCAGGAAACTCACACTGCTGGAAGCTAACAGTGTATGCTGATGTTTCATATGCAATATAAAATAGGTTGCTTATGTCAAGGTGATTATTTACTCTTGAATCAGGCCAGTAGAAAAATGTTCTTTTTTCCTCATTCTCAAGATTGAGTTATAAGTATACTCTTGTGGTTTTTGATTTGCAGATCATCATGGCAAAACCAGCTGGTGGACCTAAACCTCCAAGTGGGAAGAAAGACTGGGATGACGACCAAAATGATTGAATGGTTAATTTTTACTGTAGGCAAAGGCTGTAGGTATAGTAGTACTCTAGGAATTGCCTGATCTTTTCCTATTCTTAAATTAAGAGGTGTTTTGTGTTTATATCCTTGGCTGGTTGATAAAATAAATGTGTTGTTACTATCAAAGCCTCATTGGTGACCATTTTTCCTGCGTCTAAGTGACTTGTCTCAACCTTCTTAATTAAAGTAGCTGTGGGACATAAGGCAAGTTACTTAAGTAATTAGGGGCCTGCTCTTATAAGTTTTATTGGAGCACAGCCATGCTCGTATATTTACGTATTGTTTATGGCTGCTTTCTACAAAGGAATGGCAGAGGTGAGTAGTTGTGGACAGATCAAGTGGCCCACAAAGGCTAAAATATTTAGCCTTTTATAGGAAGTCCGACCTTGGACTAGATTTTTTTAGTGTTTTTTTTTTTTTCCCCACAACTCGAAATCCTGACTCAGAGTAACTTGTTTCATTAGCAATGAATGATTTGTTAAATGCTGATTTGAAATACATACATTCTAGTAGCAAAGTACTAACATGCTTGTGATGCAGCTGAAAATACACATCCTGACGTGTAGAAATTAAGCCAGTCCGTTTTCATAAAGCAGACATTATTTTTTTAAGAGTTTTGAAAAAGAGAACATACTCAAGTGGTAAGAGTGATACCTCTCCCTTGACTGCATAGCAAAAAGGGTTCAATGTACATCAAACCCTTACAGGAAGTTTAGAAAGGCTTGGTATCTTTACAGCTTTTGGAGTTGCATTCAACTCAGAAACATTGGCTGGCTAGGTAAAAAGGGATTATTAGCTGGACAGTTCACATCACAGGCCTCCTTTGGCATGCTGGCATTAAGGGGACCCGGTACCCAATTACTTAGGGTCCCACGAGTGTCTACCTTGAGCCAGTTATTAATTAAACTGAACAAGTGCAGAGTCAGGCCCACATCCCAGCTTATGCACACGGTATGGTATCAGAAAGATTCCAGGTATATGTGTTTCTACCAATTATATATCACTGCCAATATCAAATAGCTATGGCTATAAAATTAATATTTAAAAAAAATCAACACACTTGTAGTGAAGTTAAATTAATTAGTCTGAAACAATTTTTAGAATTGTTACCTAGTAGGGTAAGTCAATACAACTTACAATGCTCTAAGTAATAAAACAAGTTTTGGGGGTAAGTCAGTTTATTGATGTGTTGTAACCCACCACCCAGACATTAACCACAGAGGGTTTAATTCAGAATCCTTTCCAGAAACTGAGAGCAGGAATAAAAACCACTATGACAATACAAAGCCATTGTAAATTTGTAGTTATTTTCCCTTCAATATTTCAATAAACATGATTTCTGGCATTATTTAATCTGACGTGAACATGATTTACAGTTAGTCTTTACTTCTTTATTAATATTACAGCCATTATAAAAGCATAAACGTGTTTCCAGAGAAAGCACTTTGAAATTGTTACAGTATTCTCTCATAAAATAGGAGGTACGCTTGTGAGTTAAGTACTTTAGTTGTAGGCACAGCTTGCACATGTGTATCGCTGATGTGAAACCATTGCCCTTTGGTTGATTCCATTTCAAAATCTGTCAAGGAAATGTAAAGTATAAATGGAAAGATTCAAGTTCATTAATTTTTGGTTTTGCCATATATGGTGAATACCAGAATTTTATAGACATCTTACCATGTGGAATATCACCGTGGAGAACAAGATGAGAGAGATGACTATTTGCCGTTCGTGCCTTGGCATAGGCAGTGTAATGTCCTGACCTCATGGTACCACTGTGTTCAACAACTCCGTATAAGGAATACAGTACCCTTGTATTTTCTTCAGCAACATTCTTTAAAAATGAATAGAATTCAGGTTAGTTCTAGTCCCACTTATACAGATACTGTTGGCAAGACAATTTTAAACCACGTAAAGTTTCTTTCACTTTGAGAATGCAGAAATCTTTCATGAGTCTGAACTTGACTATTTTCTCCCCACCTTTTCACAACTTACTGAGGATTTTCACACTTACTTTACACTATTAGAAACAACTGAAGTTGTCAGTTTCTTCAGGAGTGTTGGGTCAGATAATTCCAACATACCTCAACAACTCTATCATCCTGGTTTCTGCCCCCAAATGTTAAGCCTTTAATGGCAAGAGGACGGCACTTAGGTCCTGCCAAAAACCACCTGTTACATTTCAAATGCCCCCTAGGGATGCAGTGAGAAGCACAGTCAACCTCCCAAGCGCGCGCTCCCCATCTGGAGTGGAGGCTGCTTATTCTTTAAAGATCCATGTGCCATAGAACTGGTTGGAATCACACAGGCTGGGGGCCACTTTCAGACAATATGCTACATTTATACTCTTGTAAAAAGTCCTGAACAGGCATCACTGCCCTTCTATAGTACTGCCAGTACACACCTCTTTAATCTATGAACTTGATTCACTGAACCTGATACTTCACCCCAAATCCTGTCACCTACCTCGGATTTATGTCCACCAATGAGCCTCCACAGGATTTTCACTGCCATTCCATTTTAGACAACCACAATCAGAACTATTCGAATTGGTCATCACTCAGAACTGTTAGAATTCTTACTAACTAGCCTCAGTTAGGTCATAACTCTTCCATTCCTCCTACTCATCTTACTCTTCAACTTAACAGGATCCTCCAATCCTCATTGTCTCCTGGCTTAGGAAGCCTCTTTTGGTCTTGTTCCCATATAAAGTCTGTCTTTGCTACTCAAAATGTGGTAATGGAACAGCAGCATCGGCCTTACCTGAGAGCTTGTTAGAAAGGCAGAATCTTAGACCCTACCCCAGACCCACTGGTTCCCAAGTGATTTGTGTGCACATTAAAGTTTGAGACTTAGACCACATGTATCTTACAAATAATCTCTCTCCTACCCATCGCCAGCTCTGCCACCACGTCCAATTCATCATAAAACCCCACTCCTACCAACATTCCTTTCACCATCCCATCCCCAGACAGCTGCTATTGCTAGGAAACAAAGTTATGTAACCATGCAGATGGTTAAGTTCATGATGTTCTACCTCATCAGAGTCTTCAGTGTGACTCCATAATCTTGTAACCTGTCTTTAGCTGCCTCTTCCATAGATGTCCTTCACAGCAACTGGCCCCAACTTTCACCAGATAAAGGAGATATCTTTTTCTCCTTTGTATCTTAAACTTATAGATTTTCCTCTTGGCCTACAAACCTACTTAAGTCTCCCAGACTTAAAAATAAAACTCCATGGATCTACCACTTTTCCTTTTCAACAAATCCTCTAACATATCTACATGCTTTATCTTCGATATTCTCATTTCTCCACCCACTAATGTTACCTACAATTCTTGAAAAATTTCCATGACCTCTATACTGTCTAATTCACAAATACTTTCTAGTCTTTTTTCCCTGATAATTCTAACACTGAGGCCACTTGGCCCTTTCCTTGAAACCTGAACACAGGGCAATGGCATTTTAAGCAAAAGATGGATTCCTAATGACATATTTAAAACTAATCCAACCAAAGGTTGGTTGGGTTTTTTGTTTTTACCAGCAAAAGTGTCTCTGGCCTATTGTGAGAACATAAAAATAATCACAATTCAGTCTGAAATACCAGCTCTGAAATACCTTTTGTGGAAAATTTTTAATTGGGGAGGGACTTTCCATCATTTCAAATTTTGTAGATAATGTTTATACTGAGTATTTCAACTCTGAATACAGTACAACAGTACCGCCTCAACAACTATCTGAGTTGTTGATTCTCCAAATTCTTCAAATGGAGATTCGTTGAGACCCTTCGTGGCGTCCTTTTTTTCCAGCTAAGCCTCTCACACTCGGATGCTCTCCAGAGTTCTATATTCGCAACTTCTTCTTTCTCTCTCTCCATGCTCTACACTAGAGATCCTATCTTCTCATTGTTTTAACTCCTACCTGTATACTAATTTCAAAATTCTTATCTCCAGCCCTAACCTCTCTGCCCTGGGCCTCAGACATGTACATCCAAAAGCTTTCTAAAAGTAGCCAAAAATATATATATCTCAAAAATATATGAAACTCGATGTATCCAAAACTGAACTCATTATCCTTTCTCCACCTTCCAACCTGCTCTTCTACCTGTATTTCCTACCTCTATTTGTGGTACCCCTATCTGCTCATATGCCTAATCACTCAACCAGGCCCTGGGAATCATGCTCAGCTCCTCTTTCTATGTCACTCTCAGCGTTCACTTTAAGGCCTCTGCCTTATCTTCCATAGCCACTTGATCATAAGTCTGGTTAATTTTACCTCTTGAAATATTCCTTCAGCCTTCCCCTCTTCTGCCCTAGTTTAAGCCCTCATCATCTATTGATTGAACAAATTCGACAGCCTCCTAACTAGTTTCCCTGCCTCTAGCCATTTCCTCCTAAGAATCCAGCCTCCATGCTTCAGCAAGTAACATATGTAATATACAGATCTGGCCATGACAGCCCATTGCTTTGAACTTGAATGGCTCCCCACTGCATACCTAATAAAGCCCAAGTTCCTCACCAAGATAATCCTCCAAAACTTCATTCCTATCTCACTTTCCTGGCTTCATCTCCCAACGTTCCCCAGACCTTGTACTGTAAGCTCCAGAAGTGCTTATACTGCCAATCCATGGCACCCACCATGTCATTTACACTGCTCTGCCTTTGCTCCTGCCTGGAAATCCTGCCTATTCTTGATTCATCCCACTATCTCTTACTCCTTAGTTAACTACTAGTTGACTTCACAGAGCCTCCCCTGAACCACGAGCATGCCGGGTTAAGTGAGTTCCACCCCTGCTCTGTGTATACCCATCTTAACATTCAACCATGATAAACTGAGATTATCTATTAATGCTCACCTTTAGTTTTGGGCCCTTAGCTCCCAAGTCGATGTCTGCCACAATAAGGGTTCAAAACAATGTTAAACTGAAATAATAAACCTAATGTTCAAAACGATTCATCATAGATCTTCAAATTATAAAGGTACAAAAACCAAAGACCCGCTCTACTCAGTAATTCTTATCAGCTTCATACTGCTGTGAGTTGCTGTTATAGTATTTGGTAAGCTATGATTTCTCTTTACAAGATTTTTCCCGAAAAGACCACTTTTACTTACCTTACATTTAAGGGTACAAAAAGGAGCCAAATCTAAGATTTCTGGAAATTTTATGTGTTTGTTAATTTTGTGTAGGTTAAAACCAGCCTAAAAAAAAGAGGGGCATTAGATGAAGTTCTTTTCCTGGAAGAGCTGTGCATGTTAAGTAAACTGTAGTCCCACTGATGCCCAGAGAGCACCAACATCCAGCCCTGGTTCAGTTTCCCTGACCGACCGGTTGCTAGTTGGTTTGTTTTTGCTAAGTACACAACACATACACACACACACCCGCCCCCCAGCACATTAAGAAAGCTACTCTTGTAAGAAAATTCTCGATGTTTCTTTTTCAGCCAACCAGAAAAGCCACATTCGACCAGAGGTTTTGGGTGCCTAAAACCGAGCAACAGCAGAATACTGTTCTGTGAAGCACACATTCTCAGCCTTACACTCTAACCAGGCTCAGTGAATTGTTCACAGAAACCCATCCAAGTTAGGCCCATACCAAGCAGAGGAGGAAAATGTTCGAAAGGTACTTTTTGAATTTGGAACTGAACTTGAAATTTCAACTGCTTAGAGCAAAAAAGATCAGGTCACCAAAACGATGAAGGTCCAAGGTATCAATGTCTTTTTGTCAAGAGTCAGTAAAATTAAGATACCACACACAAAACAGAAAACCATCACTACATTTCCTCAGTGTGAGATATACCTAGTAAACAGGGCCTTTTTTTTCTTTTTAATCCAAAAATAAGATTAGAGTAAGATGCTAATATTACTAAAAAGAGCAACATGAGTTCTAATAAAATTAAGAAACAATTGTTCTTAAATTTCTCCTCAACCTTCACATGCATCTTCATCAAAACTTCTGTTTTACCCATATATAGTTTTTACTTTCCTACTTCTTTGAAGTTAGAATAAAAAAAGTAACAGAAAACCAAAGAAACAGTTACATGGTGAGACATAACGAAGCAGGTGCTACACGTTTAAAACAAATTTTAGGTAACAAGCGTTACCTGCTGAAATCTCTTTAAATGAAGAGTGAGAACAGGAGGAGCAAGAGAAATCAGCATCTGCTTTTTGGCATTGGTGTAAACATGTTTCTTTTCACCTAAAAAAAGAAAAAAACATTTACTAGTGTAAAAATCGATTTAGAACTCTAAAGCATTCAGTTTGTTATCAAATCATTTCAAACATCTAAAGTGAGAATCAGTAAACTTTCCGGAGAGGAATAGAAAAATATTTTAGGCTTTGTGGACCAAGAGGCCAGATCAAGGATATTTTGTAGGTATTCATATACGAGAGAAAAACTTCCACAAGTTTTTACTGATGGAATTCAAAATATAATAATATGTGAGTATGATTGCAGTCTACTGAAGAAAAGAATGGAATTATTTTTGGAGAAATAACTTTTAATTAATTGGGGTTCGAAGTTAGTGTTTTCTACCATAAAATCATTTTGAAATATTCATCTATAAAAAAACATTTTTAGTTCAGAGATGATACAAACACAGGCAATAGGCCAAATCTGGCCTGTGGACTGCAGTTTGCCGACATCTGCTCTAAACAGAATTGCTATGAAATTAACACAATTTACTTTTTGTGCTGACATGTAAATAAATAAAAGCTAGACTTTAAAAACAGTTGAACAATTCTAGCAAGACTCCTTAGACATCCATGGTCTCTCCCCATCCCACTTACTCAAGCTGAAAAAAAGTGGGGATGAGCGGAGGAGGGGAATTAGTATCTTTCTGTTCGTATCTGAGGGCGATTGTAAGAAAGCACTGTCCTCCTAGCACCTTGCACTGGGAATGTCACTTTAGTTCACTGACAAATTGAAGTGTAGCTAGCTTCCCGGGAGCAAGTGAGGTGAGGGCCGTCACAAATGCGGACAGGAAACTGAGGATATAAAGCAACAGCCACTACCTATTAGGCTTCTGTTGTGCCAACACGCCAGTGGGATGATTGACCCACAGGGAGAGGCATCCGAGAGCAAAATGTCTCGCAGTTGAAGCCACAGAGTTCTGCTTAACCATCCTTCTATTAAATATGTACATGGTAGAGGGAACCTATTGATGCCATCCAAATCCTAAAACAATTAAAATGGGAGGACCCCACCTATGCAGTGCAAAATGTGCCTCTGAATGTTAATTTTACCTTCTGTAAGAGAATCTCAATACCTTTTAGATTTGCCTTTGGTCCATTATGCTGTCTCCGGGTGCATACTTCACAAAGCAGTTTATTTGCATCCCGGAGTTTCTCGTTTCGGGTGAACTGATATAAACAGTGCTGGATTGAACATTCATCAGTACCGACCGCTTCCCTGTTCGCAAGAGTACAGAAAGCAGTTTCTGGATCTTCGTTTACAAACTCAAACACCTTGGTCCCAGGAGCATGACTGTCATTCAGAATCTCTATGTTTATTTCGTCGGGTTGAAGAGCAGCATTCAAGTTAAGGTTTTTCAAACCACTGGAAATGTCCCCTTCTCCATTGCTTCCTTCTTGCGGGTAGGCACCATTTAAATTCCTAGTACATTCACTGGGAGAAGATGACAAAACCTCCAGATCATTGTCCATGTTGACATGTTTCATATCTATTTCCTCTGTGGATTTTTGATTGTCAGTTACACTTTCTATCAGTTTTTCTTGGCCATTCAAATCTTTCTGATTAACACAATACTCTTTATTTATAACTTCCTCTTGTGAAATGTGGTCAGATTTACTATCCACTTCTTCCTGAAGTGACATTTCGACCTCACAATCATTATCTTCAGGATGGTCAATGGTAGAGATATCATTTAAATGAAGAACTTTTCCTTGAATTTTTTGTTGCCTTCGTTGGTTCTGTGTAAAAAGTATAAAACATTTTTTAAAAATGGAGAGGAAGAGAATGAGCATACATGAACCACATTAGCTTTTCTTGCTTATCAATCAAATAATTAAGTTAATAAGGAAAATTTCACTCCCAGAATTCTAATGCTAAAAATTCCTTTACTATCAGGGATCAAATAAATTATGAAGAAAAGTTCTTTAATTGAAAGCAGGAATAAACCATCACTGACCACCAAAAAATTATAAATTATACACTAAGGCAAATAAAAATGTGCAAGACATGGTCTCTGTTCTAAGAGCAGTGATCTAGACAGAGCAGGAAAACCATCCAACCTAAGCAGCCAGGTATTACACCAGGTTGTGAGTCTGACTGTAAATACGACGGGAAGGGGCAGATCCAGGTGACTTACAATTACTGGGTCAAAGTTTCACTGAAAAGATCAAAAACACACTGAAAACTCAAGCATCAACAAGTTTAGGGCTACTTTGGGCAGAGAGATAGAAGAAAATACTCTGGGAAACAAATGATCCCAAATTAGGGAGAACTCAAGGAAGCAGCATGTACAGAGGGTAATAATGAACTTCCTCCTCTAAAATCATCATCTTTGCCATTTGCGGCCTATTCCCAAGTAGGGGTGGGGTGGGGGTGGGGGTAAGGAGGTTGGCAGGCATTTCATCAAGATCCCTGCTACTGGAATGCCTAAAGGCTCAAGGGGTTAGCATTTTCGGTTGTAACTAAAAGGACAGTCCCTGCGAGGCTAATTTGTAATAGCAGAAGGCTGAACAGCAGTATACAAGACACAAGACACAAACATTTTTAAATGTATTTCAGTTAAATAGAGATAAACATGAAAGAAAAGTGGAGGAAGAATAAAAACAAATACTTCTAAGAAAAGGAAACACAAATGGCTCTTAAACATAAAAACATGCTTAACTTCACATATTAAAGTGGAAAATAAAACTGCAGAAAGATGGTAATTTCCAGCTATCAGACTGGCAGAAATCCAGAAGTTTGATAACACTGCTGTCAAGGATAAGGAGAAACAGCAAATCTCATATGTTGCTGATGGCAAAATAAATTGGTTCAACCTTTGTGGAGGGCAGTTAGGTGATATTTATCAAAACTACAAATGCAATCCCTCTTCTCAAAATGTACTCTACAGATGACATGTACAGTCTTGTTCTGCATATCGTTTCAGACAACAATGGACCGCATTTATGACAGTGGTCTCATAAGGTTATAACGGAGCTGATAATTTCCTATTGCTTAGTGATGTAGCCATCAGAACGCCATAGCGCAAAGGCTGCAAAAATCAACGATGCTGTGGTTGAGATTGGAAACTATTTAACTTGCATGTGGATGAGGATGACACTGAAGAGCTCTTAGAGGTGGCTCCTGAGAAACTGACTAAAAAGGAAGTGTTGGAACAGGAACAGATCGCTGAAGGAGAGGCGAGAGAAAAGGAAACTGCAGGGGAAGAAAAAGAAGAACCCCCAGGAAAATTCACAGTGAAGGGTTTAGCAGGAGCTTTTGCAGACCTCAACAAGCTCCTTAAAAAGTCTGAAAACATGGACCCCAACACTGAAAGGTTTTAATTAATAGAGAGGAATATTCATGGTGCATTACCTGCTTACAAGCAAATCTACGATGAAAAAAAGAACCAACCAAGCAAACCACCATAACGTATTTCTGAAAAGAGTGACACCTCCTCAAGAAGAGCCTCACATAGGCCCTCAGGAGGTATTCCGGAAGAAGGCACTGTGATCATAGGAAGTGACAGCTCCATGTGTGTCACTGGCCCTGAAGACCTTCCAGTGGGACAAGATGTGGAGGTGAAGACAGTGATACTGATGATCCTGACACTGGGTAGGCCTAGGCTGATGGGTGTGTTAGTGTCTTAGTTTTTAATGAGAAAGTTTAAAAAATAAAAAAATAAGTAAAAAGTTTTAAAAATAGAAAAAAAGCTAACAGAATAAGATATAAATAAAAAAAAACTTTATACAGCCATACAATGTTTGTATGTTAAGCTAAGTGTTATTACAAGAGTCAAAAAGTTTAAAAAACTTTTAAAGTTTATAAAGTAAAACAGTTAGAGTAAGCTAAGGTTAATTTATTATTAAAGACAGAAAAAATATTTTTAATAAATTTAGTGTAGCCTAAGTGTAGAGTGTGTATAAAGTCTACAGTAGTACACAGTCACGTCCAGGTGTCACCTTCACTCTCCATTCACTGACTCACTCGAGCAACTTCCAGTACTGCAAGCTCCATTCATGGTAGGTGTCTTATACAGGTGTACCATTTTTTACCATTTTTTATCTTTTGTACTGTATTTTTACCATACCTTTCCTATGTTTAGGTACACAAATACAATTCTATTACAATTGCCTACAGTATTCAGTACAGTAATGTCCTGTGTAGCTTGTAGCGTAGGAGCAATAAGCTACGCCACGTGGCCAAGGTGTGTAGCGGACTGCACCCTCTAGGTTGGTGCAAGGGCACAGTACGATGTTTGCATGATGATGAAACAGACCAACAGTAAATTGCTCAGAACATATCCTTGTTGCTAAGTGACTGTATAAGATTACTTACTGCAGCACTGGCCATTAGAGCAAGAGCTGTATGTATAATTTTTAAAAGAAAGGAAAAACAAGACTACATATTTGTTTTTGATCTTATTTTCTAAAAGAAACTTCAGAAGGACATATAGACTAGGTAAAGTGGTTATCTGTGTCATAAAAGGACAGGAGGGGAAGGGAACTTTTGATGGATGTCTTTAAATATTCTTAAATTTTGAATGTCAATGAATAAACAACTAAAAAATTTATTAAAAATGAACTCTTTAATTGTCACAGTAATGCAAGATTAAAAAAACACAACCTTTTCTTCACAAATGGTCAGACATTTCCCAGCAGAGACTATTAAATGAACTGATTCATTGAATTAACTGCCAAATGAAAGTGCTCTATATAAAATGAGACACGTCTACCAATGTCATTCAGACTTCAAACTCAGTGGTTCAAAATATGAAATTAGAAAAGCATGGTTTTCTTCCAAATTACCCACCTTGGCTTGCTTTTTGGCTTGCTTCTTTGCTTTCTTTTGTAAGTGCTTACTTGTTCCTGAAGGAATATCATTTCTCTCTTTTATGTAACTGTCATTATCTTTTTCTTCCTCGCTGTCTTTATCTTCATCCTCCATTGTCTTTTTCAGATTTTTATCATTTATACTTTTCTTACCACTCTTAAAATATGGAGAGAATATGAGCCCAAAATAAAATTTTACAACTACTGTTTGGTGAAGAGATTTCAAGTTATCTAAATATTTTTCTATTCTTATTTTACACTAGATTTATTTTCCGCAATGTAGAAAAATTCATTCATCTTAAATACCAAAAAGCAATCTTCACATACTAAAAAACAAGCAAACGAACAAAACAGTAAAAAAAGGTAACTTCCGATCCAAGTATAATAAAAAGAAATGTAACAAATTTTATTGGATACATGCTATATCTTGTACTTATGTCCACTTCTAAATGTACTTTCTGTTTATAGGTGATTTACATGTCCCAATACAGGTATTTCTTTTTATTCTTTTCTTTCTTTGCATGTAAATGATAGTTTTAGAGAAAGATAAAATATGGTAAGAAAAAATAAAGTAAAAAATATGGTAAGACTTTAATCACTAAGTAAGTGATTAACGGGGCTCTTAAGTCATATTAAGTTGAATAATAATTTATCCAATATTCTTAACATGTTCTCTTTTTTCCTACACCCACTGGATAGAAATCAGATTAATGTGGATTACAACTGAGGTACTCTCTGTTAACATCCATGAACTTAAAACTGTAAGGGGTTTGTAGTTAGTCTTAAACAATGAAAATAAATAGTAACTTTTAATATGAAGAAAATACTTCCCTATATGTAAACTAATCAAGTTAATTATCTATAAAGAATTCGAGAAACATCATCCTCTTTTTTTTTTAAAAAAAGTATTTACCTCATTCTTTATTCAAATCTTTAAAATCCTTCTATCTCAAATACATTAAGAAAAATTCTCCGTAGGCTAGTAACGTACAAACCTGGAAAAGGTGACAGGCTTCCCTCATAAAATCTAACAGAGGGAAAAAAAACTACTTAAATAAAAGAAACTCAATAGTCTTACCTGATCATCTAAAACTGGTAGAGACAAATCAAGGAAAGATTCATGAACCAAGGAGACCTTAACCAACCAAAAAAGAAAGTGTGAAAGGAAGGAAACGATTCACTTCAGATATTATCTAGTAAGATCATGGTGGGAGGTGGAGTGTGCATGGAGCTAAGTTTTAAAATAAAGGTTTAAAAAAAATGAAATGAAAAATATACAGCACTGAGGATGCCAGATTAGGGGACATAAAACAAAATATTAAGCTAACTTCTTCCACATGTAAGGAGTGCTCATAGTTCTAGCAAAGAATGATGCATATTTGGGTAGTTCGACAAAGGATCTCATGAAACTAGATGTTTCCGTTTTTGAAAGAAACAACTGATAAACTGTACTCTACTTAATGAATAAATCCAGCATATCTACTTACAGTTCTACATTCATCACACATGATTGTACTAGTCAGTTCACCACCAAAGATGCGGTCCACAAAACTTGGTACTGATTTTTTCTTTTCATAATCTATAAGAGGAAAAGTTCATCAATTACCCTTATATAATTGATTGAATGAGCTAAAACTACTTACTTACCTACCTGACCCTAAAATTTTATTTTTAATTTCCTATCTGAGATTTGCTTTTCTTTATTCATTACCATAATTGTATTTTTATGCTAGAGTCAGCAGCCTATACTCCACTTTTGAGCGTAACAAAATTTAAAATAATCACATCTCATGAAAAAGAAAAAAGTTCTTATTCAAGGTCTAGTCTGTGGAAAATAAATTGTGCAAGTCAGTGAGACTTTCTGCATATCGATATCTCCACTAGTAGAATGAGCAGGTGGGCTAGGCTGGATGATATTCGAGCTCACTTTCAGCTCTAACATTCTATCATTTGGCAGCAAACTTGGGCGAGAATGCATGTAATTTGTTTTGTGAACTCTAAGACTTAACTCTATTTAAAATCAAAATCAAAACAGAACAAAAATTTTTTCATGCAGATGTTCCAGATAAAACCATCCTTTTATTTTCCTATGTTCTCAGAAATAATCTTGATAAATTTAGTATAAGGTGACATAATTTTACTACCTGATCGCTCCATTTTCTAAATACATGAAATTTATAAGCCTTATTCAAGCGGTAGCTGTCCATTTATGCAGAAACACAATTTATGACAGTGCCAGCAGGAATGATTCTATCACCGGCCAGGCCCTACAGGGCACCAAAGAGGCAAAGAGTTGCTATGTATTAAATATAAATTGTGCTTTATAATACAGTAGCTACCAGTCACTTGTGGCTACTTAAATATAAATTAATTAAAATTAAATAAAAATAAAAATTTAGCTCCTCAGTTGCACCGATCGCATTTCAAGGGCTCATCTGCCAACATGTGGCTAATGGCTACTCTGTCAGAGTAGATGAAGAAGAGTTCCATCATCACAGACAGTTCTAGCAGACAGATCTACGCTAAATCTTTAAATGCAACACAATAATAACAAAGAAATTGGCTCCGTGATTAAAAAACCAGCAACTGACAACTCAGACAAGTATAATTCATTTATCACTGCTAATTAGAAGTCTAAGCTTTTGAAAAAATAAAATTGTGATGTTAGCTCTATCTTTATAAAGTTCACTATAATACTGCATAAAAATATACCAAAAGTTATTTTATTCTGAAATATTCACCTTTGGAGTATTGAATAATTTTTTAAAAAATCAGTGAGTGATAAAGAGAAATATATATTTAAAAATTTTAGAGTCAAAATATCTGTGCCAGCAATCTTCACCTAAGGTACAAAGGAATTCAACTATAGTGATTTAGTTCAAAAAGTTCAGACATTACCTTTAACTTTATTTTTTAGTTCTTCATCCAATTTTTCTGTAGAATTACCAAATGCTTTAAGAATTCCTTTACTCACTCTCTAAAAGTAATAAAATGGACATATGTATACTATTAAATTTAAAATTTTATAGTTATTTTCCCTAGAAAATATGTAATCAAGTCAAAAAGTGATCAAGAATTAGCTGCCCATACTTACTAAATAAAAATTAATATTTCTAAAATCACATTTTCAAAATTAATTCAAAGAGCTAAAAAGAATTATATTTATAAACAATCACTAACCCATGAAAACAAAAGCACTGTCTTATTTCAAGATTTCAACTTTTTCAAACCAAAGCTTTTCAGAACACGCCCATCTCCTTCGGAAAGACCACTGAAGTATCGTGTCTGGGAAGCATAACGATAAAATGAGAGCTACAGGGACAGACTCCATCATGCAAAGCCCAGCTCCACCATTACTGGGTGAACTTGAACCAGGTACTGAACTTTTCTACATCCTAGCTTTAGAATCTATGGAGGGAGGAAATGATAATAGCATCTACCTCATAGAATGGTTGTGAGGACAGAGTAAGGTCATTCATATAAAATACTAAGAACAGTGCCTGACATAAAATAAGAGCTAAATAAATATTAGTTGTTATCGCTATATTACTACTAGTATTAGTTATATTCACATCCCCAAATATATTACTTTACATCCTGGCAATTAAACAAAAATTTTAAAATGCAACAGATGTTCCTTGACTCTTACAAAATGAATATACGGTAAGTCCTCACTTAACACTGTCAATAGGTTCTGTAACTTTAAGCAAAACAATGTATAACAAAACCAATTTTACAATAGACTAATTGATATAAACAACAGTTAAGTTCCTAAGGCATCTCATGAACGTTGTAATGAAACATTAAACAAAATGACATTACTCATTATTCGGAGACCTGCTATACTTTCTAGATTCAAAAAGCTTCCTCAGAATAGGAGGAAGGTACGCTATAGCTGGGAATTGTTTTGGGAGAGACATGTTCCAATACTTTGTAGCTCCCCTGGTATAGGCCTGTACAGAATCCTTAAAGAATGATAACTCCAGAATCGTCAAGCAAAATAGAGCATCATGAAAAAGGAGAATCATTTCTAATTCTCTTCATTTATTCTAACAATTAAAACATACTGGTCAGAAAGGTTGGTGTAGAAAAAAATTTTAAATACAATGGCCTTAATAACTAGTTTTCATTGCTTTAATAACTCTTAAGATATCAAATGACCGACAAGTAAATGAAGATGGAATTATAAAATACACTGGTCAAAATATGCTAACTTGGTGTTCTTCAGCTCTCATGCCATCCAATAAATAACGAAGCAGCTCCTGGCTGTCTTGCTGCTGATAGCCTTTAAAACGCACTGCTCTACAGAAAAAAAAAAAAAGAAAAAGAAGAAAGAAAAAAAAGAAACCAATGATCAGTCTACTAAAATATGAAGCTATTTTTGTAAAATCTTAACCATAGCCCAAATCCTGGAGTGTTCTAGTTTCTCGAAATTTCTGTTAAGTCCAACAACGCCCTTGGCAGATTTCATTTTCACATAAAGTACATGTTCTTTAATCTAAATAAAATAAACAATGCTCTAATATATGTACTGGGTTGACTCTAATGCTATTCACTTTTTCATTTAATTTCTCAGCATCTTACTGATGAACTGAAAGCACAATCAAAGCAGATACTCACTTTTTACAGACCTGAGAAAAGAGTTCTTTAGGTGTCACAATTCCCTTTTTGGTCTCTTGCATCTCGTTAAGAAACTGGCTCATGGCTAAGGTAAGAGGGCCTGGAGGCTCAAGGTTTATTTCTAAAGGTTCCTGAATATGGGAATAAAAAATACTTTCTTCAGTCGAGTTTGAAAGCATTTATTTTACCAAAATGTAACTAGTCAACTTGTACTGCTAATGTTCCTGATAGAGTTGTCCATTTAAAAAAGTTCAAAATGACATCAAAAGATATAGAAAGTTTCTGGTCATAGACTATTTTATGAAGAATCCAGTTCTACTAAAGATTATTAGAACTTACTACCTTAGAAGTAATATAATAGCGCCAAAGCAAAATGTAAATAATAAAAATGGATAAGGTAAAATTCTTTGGCATTTAAGTCACCTACAATATTAAAAATGATAATATATGCCTAGGGCTTCACAAGTATCAACAACATTCTCAAGAAGGCAGCCAAACACTAGAGCACAGCTGAACCTGGCATACACACAGTAAATAAATGTAAAGGCCTCTTATGATTGCTATTGTTCTGAAAATCTTTAACTTGGTAGTCTAAAACAAAACAAAAAAGATAAAAATGAACATTGATGCTTTAAAATGACTTAAAAAAATCAATATTCAGAGAGGAAAATTATTGATTACAAGAAAAATTTAAAGTACATACTGTTAGTGCCAAATCAGGAGGTTCAATTTTTACAATTGTTCCAGACATTTTCACTTCTTTTAGCAGTTCTCTAAGCACAGGTGTTTGTGACAAATTCTAGAATGCCGAATGGAAAAAAAAGGAAAATTATCTAAAGGCAAATCAATTCATTCAAATATTTTTAAAGTGTCTATGCTATCAAAACAGAAAATCGCTATCAACACTGCAATCTTCATTGTATCTATCTTGGGAAATAAAAAGTAGTGGCATCTCTCCACTCTATTTGGCTCATAAATACTTCAGCTCGGAGTTTATTCATCACCTCGGAAAGGCATTCATTCTTCCATCACTCCACATGAAGTAGCTACCCACCAGCACCATGGTTCTCTCTCCACCACTGACCACCACTTGTAATTAGCCATTCATTTCTGTATTAGGTTATCATATGCTTTCCCCACCCAAGAGCGAATTCTATGAGGGCAGGGGTCAAGTTTGTTTTGAAACCGATTGCACCCTAGTGTTTAGCACAGTGTTTTACTGACATGCAAAGTAAACATTTCTTTGAGATTTCTTTGAAAACACAGAAATAAATTACTTAGGGGGAAAAAACTCAATAAGTAAGAAATAATCAAAAACAGCCTATAATACGAGAAAAACACTAGAACTGTTAAAGGGGAAAAAATTAACACTGGCACCTGCATAACTGCATTGAAGAAGCATGTATTTCCCAAATTACTGAGCCCTTTCACAGTTATTTGAGAAGTAGAATTCATGGGAGGATTTTCTTTAGCTTTGTTTTCCTTTTTTTCTCTCTCTTGTTCATTTTTACTTTCCTTTTCTAATTTTTTATTTTCAAGTTCAATGCTACCATTATCTTTTGCAGCTTTAGGGGGAAAAAAAGAGAGAGAGAGATTTAGCAACATATGTAATACAGCCATACTAAATGCAAAGTTATACTTGAGACAAACAGAATTTGTGAATTTTACCTAATATCATTATTTTCCACCTGTTTGATTTAAAAATGTTTTTTAATAAATATGTTACCATCAAGAAAGAAAAAATAAAAAAAATATTCAGAACTGATGTAAGCATTAGTTTGACAAATGAAACCAAACAGGATATGCTTTAGCATAAACACTTTTTTAATGTACGAAAGTTTTTTTTATAAATGAGCATATCTTACCTTGTAAAATTGGAATGTAAAGCAATCAAGTAAAGAATGTGGACATAAAATAAATTTTTAAATGAATTCTGTGGGTCAAAAACGAATCCTGAAGTTAGGAACAAAAAATTCTGGCTCTGCCAAAGATACTTCCGTGACCACAAAAATCTAAGCAAGCTTAACACTGACGATACATGTCAACCCAATTAATTTAATTATGCGTGAAAAATACCTGAGAAGTATCTGGCCTTTTGAAGGAGTTACAAATACTTTAATTTCATCCAAACAAAAATAACAAAAGTAAATTCAGTATAAGGCAGGTCTATCTTAAGCCCCTGTGTCAGGGTATAGGGACCAGGTGTTACTGCTCACTACTTAGTTCAGACTCTTCATCTCATATGACTAGATTATTTCTCAGATTCTCTTTTAATTCTAATGATTTAGAATTACCTACATTCTCACTGTGTTACATTCTTAATGAAAAATAGTTTCATAGTTTGAAATCAACCACAATTAATGTTATTGAGCTATATGTAATGGGTAGTACAGTAAAATAATCTAGATATCAGCAGATATATAAATCAACAGTACAGTATGTATTAAGAAAAATAATATTTTTACCTGATTTTGGAGTTGCAATACCAGCTTGTTTTCTAATGTAATCAACCACCTGACCCAGTCGGTTTGAACTACAATACTGGACCTCCTCATCACATAGGTAACACCTGCGTCCCCAAAGACCACAGAGAAGAAAAGTGACAGACTGACAACCAAAAGAGGGGACAAATGATAACTCCTGGAACCCGAGGTGGGTAATCACTGAATTATTCTGCTAGAAAAAGTGAAAATAAACCTTTGATGTTCTCTTAAAGAAGACTATCCATATTAACTCTGGTTTACTATTCGTAAGATTAGCTCAAATTATGGCTACATATAAATATTGTGAAAAAAACAAACATTTTACTGAAATGGGTATTTATAACATTAAAGTCAAAAGTTTTTTCTATACATATTTCAAAAATTAGGCCTACGTCATCAAAATTATCAAATTTTATAATTGACAGATGATATTCAGTGAACACTGCTGTGTAAATGATTTTTAAAGATGTGGAAATTTGTTTTAATGACGTTAAAATATAGGAAATACATATACCAGCCTGACATTTATTTTCATGAAAATTCATTGCTAAAATTTTACTAAATTCTCAGTTTATCTGGAATTTGTTCTTAGTGTCTCAACTTTTAAACTAATAACAATCCACCCCATACATGGTGTCACAAGCAAAAAAAAAAAAAAAAGGGTGAAAATTCCTAAGTTTTCTACATGCTACAATGTTTGTATTTGTACAATACTAAGCAAAAGCTTCTCATAACACCACGTTCTCTATCTAGCCTTCTAAAAGTAATGGTATTTAAACAAATACAAACATTTCAACTTTCTTGCTCCTTAAACATTACAAATGCCTCCATTCTCCAATATTTTAAATAATTTCCAGTCAATGAGCACAGGAGGTGAAACTCACCATACACTCCAGTTGTCCAAACTAAGAACCAGACAATGAGGTTCAGACCTTGGTGTCATATAGTGCTTCAAAGCGTGCTGCTCCTGAGAATTTCTGCCGCAGCCCTGGAAAATTACAATCACAAATCTCAAAGCCACAAAAATTCACCAAAAGAGGAAAGAGTTCATAATCTGTAATGAACAAAGAAGTGGCTGAAGAAATTCCACCATTCTTACAATTTTGAAAATAAAATATTAGACTCTAAAGAGAATTAAATCTTAAAATATGAATAGGCAACTGACACTGCCACCTAAGGAAGAAGATATTTAGGAACGTACGCTTCCTTCCTCTCTGATCTGCCTTTTCCCGTCCTAACTAAACCGTATTAATTCTGTCATTAACTAGGTCTACTTTGTACTCCTGAATCAGCTTCCTAAATATTTTCTTAATTTCAACCTCTTTCTTCACACACATTTTTTTTTTCAGTTTAATGTTCCTAAAACAAAGTGCTGTTCATACACTCAATTCAAAAATTATAAGTTGCTCTTAAACTCCTAATTGATAAACCTGATTCCTCTCTGATGCCAATCTACCTTTACGGGGTTAACTCCCATAATTCACCTGTTCACACACCATCTATCAGGTAAACGCACTCAGCACTTTCACAACAACACAGTTCTGTTCACATTATTCCATGTGTCTTGGAATCCTTTACCATGACTGCCACTGATCAAATTGTACCCAGTCTTCAGGATCTTGTTCACAGGCTAGCTCCTCTCAGGATGAGACAACATCACATTCTTTCTGTAAACACAGTCCTACCAAACATGGTATACATTCCTGATGGCATTCTTTATTTTCTACCTTAAAGTTGTTACTTTCTCTATCATTTCTCCCTTGGACTATAAATCCAAAAGGCACAAAAACAAATTAATATATTATCAAAAAAACAAAAACAAAAACAAAAATCTAGCAAATGGAAGGAAGTCAATATTCATTGAACAAGTAAATGAGAGCTTTTTACCTATAAGATGTGTAGGCTTATTCATAAAAGAACATGACCAGATTTTCTGCCTGCAGCTGGTTAAATCGCTGCTAAGAAATAGATCTCCATTGTGTAACTAACTGAACTAGCCACCAACCCTCTTGGACTACACTGTAATAAGTAGTCCTATTTCTACTGTAGCCAAAAATATACTTTGGAGGGGAAATATTTATCAATGACTTCTAATCCTTTACCTATGGTAGCAAACAATACTGATTTATCACTCAATATTTGATTCTAAAATGAATTAAATATTAATTTAAAAAATTATAACACCATTTGAGATGATTTGAAACATAAGAATGAGATGAGCTGTCTTAAGACAATAATTGAGAATTACTTGCCAACAGTGCCAATAATAACTATAACAGAATAAAAGTTAACAGTTAATATTGATGTTAGGAATTAAAAAGGTAGCAAAATAAATAAAACTTATAATAAGAAATGTATTCTGGAAAATTTGAAGTACCAAATAAATTCATGCTTACCATGGGTAATTAAGAAGTTCAATGAAAACCTTTCAAATACACATAATAAATATATTCTTCATATAAATTTAATTGCCTGACAATATCACCATTCACCTATCAGAATGGCTAAAATAAAAAGCTGTTATAATACTAAATGCTGGCAAGGATACAGAAAAAGTAAATCACTCGTACAATGCTGGTCTGAATATAGAATGGTACAGCCACTCTGGAAATAGTTTGGCAGGTTCTTAAAAAGCATTAATTAAGCATTTAATTATCATATGACCCAGCAATTGCATATTTGGACATTTTCCTCAGAGAAATAAAATCTTAAATTCAAACAAAAATTTGTACATAAATGTTTGTAGCAGCTTTATTTGTAACTGCCCCAAAATGGATCAGCCCAGATATCCTGCAAAAGGTGAATAGTTAAACAGTGGTATATCTATACCATAAAGTACTACTCAGCAATTAAAAAAAGAAACTGTTGATAATACATGACTTGGATGAATCTTTGGTGATTATGCTAAGTGAAAAGAGCCAATCCTCAAATGTTGTATACTGTATGATTCCCTTTACATAACAGTTTTTAAATGACAGAATTTTAGAAATAGAGAACAGTTTTGTGGTTGCCAGGGGCTAGGGGAAGGGATGGCAGTAGAGAAGCAGGGATGATTATAAATGGCAACATGAGATCCATGTGATGTAACTACTCAGTATCTTGACTGTGGTGGTGAACATAGAGGTGACAAAATTGTACAGACTTAATACATATACACACATGCATGCACACGCACAACACACATACACACACAACAAAAGAAAAGTAAAACTGGGGAGATCTGATTAAGATTGTTGGGATGTATCAATGTTAACATACTGGTTGCGATATTATACAACAGCTTTGTAAAATGTTACCACTGGGAGAAACTGGGCAAAGTGTATAGAGATATCTCTGTATTATTTCTTATACTGCACGTGAATCTATAATTATCGCAATAAAATTTTAATTTAAAAGAAAATAATAAAAAAAGGCTCTCTGCCTCATCTTCAAGCTTCATGATAGGACTGGCTAGTAGCCTACTTTCCACCAAACCGAGAGTGACTAAGAGGCCCTGACCTTTATTTAGTACCTTGGCATACCTGTGAGCTGTTCTGCCACCCAGATGGCCCCCACCCCCATGACCAAGGTACTCCTTCCCGCAGCTGCCAGGAATGTGGCCTACTGACAGCACATAGCTCACAGCTCAGTCTATCCATCCCCAAGAATTATCCTCAGTGGAAGGGAGCTGCCTTGGCCATGGTCAGTCCCTCACACCCGCCGTAACCACCTCCCACTCCCCCACCCCCCCACCACCCACACCCGCCAAGGACAGTCCACATCCAATGACTGGTCTACCCATAAATACAAAGGCCTGGCCTCTTGCCTCAGCTGAGGACATCCCTGAAAGCCAGAGGTCATTGTGAGATTAGCTGGGGCCTGTAGCACTATCTCTTTGTTCAACTTCTCCCTCTGCCTAATCCTGCTTCCCTCACAGTTTTCCTGATGAAAACACAGTGAGAATACTCCATAGTTAAACCACCTAAATCTCACAAATTTCAATCTCAGCATCTGTTCCCCAGGGACATATGACCTGTGCCAGCTGGCCTCCTAGTTACCCATACTGTACTTAAGTAATACCTTCTAAAACAACTCAAAAAGTTTTATAAAATCCCTTATAGATTAAAATCTAACCATACCTGATGGCCACATTTAAGACATAGCCAAACTGAAGGATTTTCTTCCGCTTCTTCTTCAGTTTTATCTTTTACTTTATTGTCCGTCTTACAATCTTGGCAAATATTCCATTCCACATTCACTAAAGCCTTTTTCAAATTACCTTGTTCCAATCCTTTTCTAATATGTCTGCACATAGGTTCTATCAAAACAAACAATAAAGGAGTACATGAAGTAAAATACAGCTTTCTTCAGATGATCTCAAAACCTATTCTTTATCTGACCTTTAAAAATGAATTTACTCTGTACGCAAATTATTAGATGATCTGAAAACTTAAATTTTTGCTTCATATTTCAATATAATGAGATGATTATGTGAGAAAGAGATTTTTATAGAAATTTGAAATTTTGCTTTTTTTTTTTTTTGAAGTCCTTCTTTTAGGATTTCAAAGAAGAACCCACTTTTAGGTTCACTGGTATCTACCACAGAGTAAAAACTATCTGAAAGGATGTATCCCAGGAACACAGGCATGGAGGCATGAAATGTAAAAGTGCAGGCTTTCTCCTCAGAATGGCAGTCACGTGTGTATAAAAACAAGCTGGTCTACGGCCATG
>NW_011888819.1:1442742-1483289 GCF_000151845.1 Pteropus vampyrus
AAAAGGGCTGAAAGTACATACAGGTCTACCTAACTTTAAATAATAGTAATGATTTTGAAAAGTTGCATTTAACACACATTATAATAATAACTTAGTGTCAAAATCACTTAAATGTCTTTAATAGTTATTTGACCTGGAATGTTTATTAAAATTCTGATTACATAAGTGGAAAGACTTGGAACATATGTTTTGAAAACACTTCTCAATTAATTCTCACACTTAGTTGTATCTCACCCTGCCCTATCTTAGAGTCTTAGCATTCCTTTTTTAGTTCTTAATGGGTTAGTGTAATTAAAGGTAATTCAAAAAGGTCTGTATGAAAAATGAGTGCCACATCAAGTAATTGTTAACCTTTTCAAAGATAACCTAAAATGTTAACAAGTTTCCATGTTTACAAGGTAAATAAACAACAAAAGAATACAAAGTATATAAGTACGTATAAAACAAGGTATATTTTATGTACTTTTTCTCAACCTAAAGATAACATTTAACATATCTTATCTAGAATTGCAGATTTTAGGAGGAAAATATAGCACCCAAGTTCTTGCCTCCCATCAAACTCCCTCTAATCTATGCTGCATTCTAGCATCAGATATACTTGCCATCACATCACTCTGATTGAAAGCCTTTAATAGTTTTCCAGTCCACAGTCCTCAGTCTTGCACTCATGGTCCTTTATAAACTGTCCCCAATGCTCAGGCAATCCTGACTGTCATTAATTCTCAAAAGAACCACTGAAATTTAATTATATGGTGCTTTTGATCTTCAAAGCCCTATCTCATTTGCTTTCTACAACACCCCTTTAAAGAGAGCATTTCGGTAAAGGAGGAAACTCAAGAAAGAAATGATGAAAGTGTCAGAGAGAGAACTAAAACGGCATATCTTTCTTTTCCAAGACCACCACTCTTTCCATGCCAATCAAGCCAGTCTCTTTAGTATCCTCCACTCCAAAGCACCTTTCCCGCCCCCACCTCTAGCTCGGAGGTCTTTAACCTGAACACGTGTTATTTCTCTATCTGGAATCTAAAGTTCTAGGAGAAAGAACTGGTTTTAGGCATTACTTCTAAATTACCTATAGCATTTAAAATAGTGTAAGTACATAGTATGTCCTCAAGAATTACTTCTTGCTGGAAATGGAAAAAGAGAATAGTACCTGACGTACAAAGGATGATTACAAGGTGCAAAGATATGTACATAAGAATGAAGCGACCAAGTTCCCGTGAAAAAGAAAAAGGTAAAGAATGAAGAAGTCTGTAGTAGTGAAGACAGCACTAGCAAATCTGGTTTGAGAACCGCAGTGGCCCAGACTCCAAAGTGAAACTTGAAAGACGAACTGTAATTGCTGCAGGCAGAGGACAGTAGGGGAGTCACTTCAATGCTGTGGAAAGAGCTCCAATAAAATTTTGACAACTACAAAGGGCATCTAATGAGTCATGAGAAATACCATTAGCTATTAAACATCAGTAACTCATATTAAGTTTTTCAGGCTATTCTTCAAAGGAGAATTAGCTTCTTAGCCAAATTACTCTTTTGCAGGAGTCCACACAAAACTTCAATCAAAGCTGGTCTTGCTGGCTCTCATATAATTCCAGTTCCCTTCCCTCGATGTCCCCCCCGTCTTCCCATGCCTGCTTGGTTCCATTAAAAATGCAAGCGTTCGGAAAACTTTGGCAGCGAGTCTTAAAACACAGCTTTCAAGTTTTGCGCAGATCTGTCCTACCCTAGGAGCCTTGAATCGGTTAGGTGACAGATCCTGTTCTTCTACCAACCACCACATGGACGCGGCAGCAAACCCAGCTCCAGCCCGTAGGGCGCCCCAAATCGCGCAGCGCCCACCACACCCCCCCTTTCCTTCCAACTGCTCCGCACCCAGGGGGAACCTCGGGGTCCACCAGGTCGAGCTGGGCGCCAGCACCGACAACTCATTGGCCAGCTCCTGGAAGCGACAGGACATGAAGCCAATGAGAACGCCGTACCGGGCCGAGGCCGGGTAACGTGCTTAAGGAAGAGCGGCCTTCGCGAAGAGAACGAGGCCAGGGCCGGGAATTCGGCCTCTCGGAGCACAAGAAGCCATCCAAGCGGTGACTGCGAGTCACTGGGACCAGAACTCACCCACGGCGACAGCACCCATAACTGCATCGCCTAATGGGCGTTTGGGCTGGCCCGTCCGCTCCGTTTTCCTCCCGGTGACGAGTAAAAAGCGACAGAGCCGAAGGCAGAGTGACAACTAGAAAGCAACAACTTCCGGTCCGAGGCATTATGGGAAGTCGCCTTGGCCCCAGGGTTCCCCGGGGCTGACTCTGGGTAATCGATGCCTGCGCGCGGCTCCTGACGCAGCAGCGCCCAGGAGTCTGGCTGTGCATGAGGTGTTCTCGCTGGGACGCAACGAAGGGGTTATTTAAATGCTTCTGAAGTATGGGTACCAGGTGGTGGGCCGAGGTTTGGTGTCTCCTGGATGGTTACCTTACTCAAACAAGTTACATCAGAATTCCAGCTAAGAGGGGGGCATCCACATTTCACGCAGTTCCCCTCCTTCTGTCCAATCGACTTCTAAAATTGAGTATAGACATCGTCTTGAACCAACCTTGCAGACAGAGGGTAAAATTTTCAAACATTTACTGTTCACTTGTTCAGAATATGTTTGTGCCAAGATCTTTGTGAAGGGAATGAAATAAACGGGCCTCACCGCCCTGGAGTTTAGTTTTACACAGAAAACACAATAATCGCTGGGAAAAAAAGGGTGCAGATGCCAAAAGAGAAATAGGCAAGGGATATAAGCAGGTAATTCACAATAAAAGAATAATTGGTCATAAAAGATATGAAGAAATATCCTTATTAGTAACCGGGTAAAAATAGATTGAGAAAGTGGCATCCTAATCTGTTGAATTGGCTAGAATAAAGATAGTTACATGGGGGACAGGGGGAGCTTTCTTGCTCTTTATTGCTTATATAATTCTTTTAAGCTATCTTCATGCAGCACACAGGCTTTTTTTTTTTTTTTTTTCCTATTCTAAAACAGCCTTATGGCATTATACTACTTGCTTCCTCTGCCTAGAACGCTGTTCCCCTTGATCTTCTGTGGTTGGTCTTATTGTAATAATGTTCACAACTTCAGAGTCACTGTCTCACAGAGAAATTGGCTGGACAACCTAAGTAACATAGCTACCCAATCACTCACCTCACTTTATTCTACTTCTCTACCCATGAATTATCACTATCTGGTAATTTTCTTTTCATATTTACCTATACATTTATCTCCACGCTCCCATACACAGAACTGCGTGAGTGTAAGCTCTTTGAAAGATGGGACATCTTGTCTTGTTCATTGCTATATCTCTAATACTGAGAAGTGTCTGGAACATATTAAGTGCTTATGAATACTTACTGAAGAAATAGTTATTAGAAATGAAATGCCTGTATAAGAATGTTCATAGCAGCCTTATTTGCAATAAGCCAAAAAACTGGAAACAGCCACATTTTCATCAAAAGAATGCAAAAACTGTGATATAGTCACACGATGAAATACTACTAAGCAATAAAAAGCAACTGCTGATACAAGAACATGGATGACTCTAAAATATTCTGAAAGAAGCTTTACATAAAAGTACCTACTGTATAATTCCATCCATATGAAGTTCTAGGACAGGCGAATCTAATTATGGTGTGAAGAAACCACAACAATGGTATCCTCTTGGGGTGTTGGCTAGAGACTACCTGGGAAAGATCATAAAGGCACTTCCTGGGGTGCTGGTAATGTTCTGTATCTTAATAGGGTTTGAGTTACACAGGTGTATGCATGTGTCAAAACTCAGAAAATATACATTTAAGATGCATTTCATTTGTACCTCAAAAAAGGTAAATTTGAATACTGTTATGCATGCTGAAGTACTTAGAGATAAGTATACCAATGTCTGCAATTTCCTTCAAAATGCATCAAAACGGATTGATGAGTGGATTAGACATGACAAAACCAGTAGAGTAAAATGTTATGATATTGTTTAGGTCAATTTAACATCAGCACTATGGACATTTTGAACCAGCAAATTCTTTGTTGTAGGGGGACATCGTGGTATTGTAGGAAGTTGAGCAGAATCCCTAGGCTCTACTTATTAGATGCCAGAGGCAACCCTCCAGTTGTGAAAACCCAAAATATCTTCAGACATTATGAAATGTTCCCTGGGGAACAAAAACTACACCCCCTTCTCTTGAGAATTGCTCCACTGCTTCACTGTAAAATTCTCTCAACTTTGATGTATGCTTGAAATTTTTCATAAAAGTTGGAGAAGAAAAGCAGATTACTTAACAACATTGAAAAAATACATACAAAACACCAAGTAGAAGATGCAGCTGTAAAGACCCAGGCGCCAATCTTATTTTTGTAAAAAAAAAAAAAAATTGTAGAAGTTAGCAACAGTAACCTATACTAACAAATATTAGTGTTTACAAAGTATCTTATTGATTTCTAAAGTTAATATGTAACACAAAGAAAAGTGCATTGCATATATTTAGACTGTGAAGAAAAACATTTGTAATTACTCTCGTACTTAATCGCCTTCAAATCGTCTTTTTCTTAGCCGAGATAAATTTCTGTGGGTGCACAGGATCCTTCCTAAGGTCGCCACGGCCACCATCCACTTTCTTCTCTCCCGATTGCCTTGTTGGTTAGGGACCAGTAGGATCGCTACTGCGTGGGAAGAGTTCAGGAATGCAGACTATGAGACCCCCCACTGCTACCTACCGTATCCCCATCAGCGCTATACCAAGAGGAGCGTTCTTTAATGGACCACTCCTTGACCCAGGAACCAGTGCTGGCTATACTCATCCTTGACAGTGGCAGCAGCTGTCAAATGCCAGTGGGGAAAATAAAAACTGCGACTGAAAAAACGTGGTTGGCCAAGGAATCCCACGCGTCCGCCACGCCCCGCGACAAAGGTCGCCGCGGCTCGGGTTTCCGGGACCAGCGCGCAGGCGCCCGGAGCGGAGGGGGCGGATCGCACTTCCCCTAGGTCGCGCGGCTGGAGTGGTCTTCGGGGGTCCTGGTCCTAGAGCTCTGAGAACGCCTCTGGGAGAGAGCTGAGCTGTCCATTCAGACAGGAAACACGGGGTTACTGCATCGAGGGGGGCCGTGGCTCAAGGTGAGTTTTCTGTCCACTGGCGCCCAGCAGGACTGGGGGCGGGGAGGCGGTCGCAGCAGCAGCCGGTTCCACCTTATGGGAACTTGGCGACGTTGTGGCACCGCCTTCTCGGCACTGCGCGCCGCTCGTTGGTTAGAGCCGGCTTCGGCATTTCTTGCCCCCTCCGCATGGCCATCACCACGCCCCCCTAACCCCCCAAGCCCCCACCCCCATTTCCCGCCACACGCACAAGGTCTAGTCAGTTGTTAGGTGCGATGGCACCGGCGCCCGGGTGAGGAAAAAAAACGATTCCGCTCGGAAAACTCGAGTTTCATTCTACGTTCGTACAGCACTCACTGAAATCTTGTCTGAGAATTCTCTTAAAGATTTCTTTTCTTGGACTTAAATCTCATCTACGAAAATAATTTGACAAATAAATGACCAAATACCATATCTGACATTAAAGAAATGCTCCAACCATATTGGATGAAAGAAAGAAAACTTGAATAAAGAGAGAGACATGCTCCTAGAGGGCTTGTGTTAATGGATCATCCGAGGCAGCCTTTGGGAGGTGGATCTGCTCTCGATGCGCTGGCCTTTCGTGCTTCTGAATCTGGGTAGCCATCGGAGTCATCAGCTAGCTTGCCTTCGTCTGTGAGACTCTAACAGGCCAGGATTCCTCCTCCTCAGATTGCAACACTGTTGCCCAGTCGTCGGATATGTGAACTTTTTTCTAATACATAGTTGGTACTCACTGCTCGTCTCAGTATACACCTACTAAACACTGCATATAATCAGTATAATGACAACGTGAGCTTTAGTTGATTGAGAGACATTAGAGCCGAAGTCCAGGTAAGAGGTTCTGGAAGGAAACAGACACATACTCAACTTTGAAACTTTGCAGAAACTGTTTAATAAAGGGGCTGTTTACGGAGATGTGGCCAGGTTTAAAGGAACACTGCATGACTACTCCCGGGCCTCAAAGGTCTGCTGGAGCTGAGGAAGAGGGGCTGCCTGCAGAAGATGGGGTCTTCAGGGGGTCACAGCCATCGTCAGAATCCCACCAAAGCACAAGAGTAGTGAAGAAATACTGTGGATTCTTTCTCCCCCCATCCTCCTACTTCCTGCCAGAGCATTGGCTGAACCAAACCTCAGGAAAGGCAGAAGAGTCTGGTGCTTTACATCATGGAGGTCAGCTGTCCAGAGTCTAGAGCAGGGAATAGAAAGGCTAAGAATGGGTTTAGGGGACAAATAGAAAGTAACTAGCACAAGAGAAAATAATCCAAATCATAAGCCCCTATATTAGGCCTTGGTAGTTGGTGTTGTGAGGGACAAGTTCAAGTCTATGCTATTTTTCTGTGCTCTCCTGCCTCACAGATACCTATACTGGTCATTTTACGCTTAGTCTTTTTCTCTATATTGTTCTAGATCGTATTAGATATATGTCCTGATCATCAACTAAATAGAAACCTCCCGGAAGAAATGATGGATGAAGCTCTAAATATAGTAGCTGCTCAATATACTTCAAAGTTTCTTACCAAAGCTGAAAAGAGTTCTAAGAAGACACCATTAACCTAAATGATGGTGTTTGATTTCACAAAGTAAATTCTCTTTGAGAAGGTAAGCCATGTTTTCCTTTATAGCAATGGAGGTGTTGAGCTTTTTTTTATCCTTTTCAGAGGTGTAACTCATCTTTTTTCCTGCTGAATTTAGAAATACTGCAGGCTAATTACGAAACTTCTGATGCTGTAGAAGCATGCAAATTGGAAAGTAAAAATTCTTCCCTTCTTTCTTCCCACATTTTGCCAACTGTTAATAGTTGTTTCATTCATCTTAGGCTGTCATAATTTTCTCTTCATTCCTGAAGGACATTTTCACTGGATATCAATAGTTCTTTGCTTTCAGCACTTGAAAAATATTATGCCTCTTCCTTCTGGCCTCCATGGTTTCAGATGGGAAATATTACTTTATTTAAATTGTTTTCTATTATAGCTAAGGTTCATTTCTCTCTTGCTGCTTTCAAGATTTTTTCTCCTTTCTTTAGTTTTTAGAAGTTTGACTATGATGTGTCTTGATATGGATTTCTTTGGAATTCATCCTGCTTGAGATATGTTCAATGTCTTGAATTCATTTATATCTTTTGACAAATTTGGGAAGTTTTCAGCCATTATTTCTTTGAGTACTTTTTCAGCTCTGCCACATTTCCCCTCTCTGGGACTCTGATGACATTAATGTAGATCTTTTGATATAGTCTCATAGGTCCTTAAAACCATGTGTGAAATGCATACACCAACACAAAACACCATTAAAAAAACTGTGTATTAAGAATTTTATTTAAAAATGAGAGGACTATGTAAAAATTTTAAACTTCCATATGGCAACTTTCTGGAAGGCAATTTGGTAATATATACCAAAATTTAAAATACTATACCTGTCATTTTAACATGTCACCTCTAGAAACTTATCCTTGTATATACAGTGTTCACATACACACACACAGTTCACCAAACTGTATATATAAAAAAGAATCTCTATTATAGAATTGTTTACAATAGGAAAAATGTGGAAGCAACCCAAATGTTCAAGGTAAAGAATGAAATAAATTATGAGATATCTGCATGATTATATATGAAAGTCAACCTCTAGAAAGAATGAGATAGATAACTATGTGCTGGTGGTGAATAGATCTTCAAAATATAGCTGGGGAGGAGGGGTGGAAGTGGGGGGAAATATGTATATATGATCCCTTTTGAATACAGTTTAATTTTGTTTATATATCTAACTTCCTACGTATATTTACACATTATACCAGCATATATTTTCCACATATGTGTATGTATAATATTTAAAATTTTTTTCTTATATAAAACCCAAAAAACTCTTTGCCTTGGATTGGGGGTTTAGGTAGGTTGGGGAAGAGACTACCAGAAGGTAACTATATCTTTATTTTTAAAATTTCCTCTATAATTTCAATTTTCTAACCTTGTATATATATATTTTTTTTAATATTAACGGGTTGCTTGAGCTTTGAGATTGTTGGCAGCTTTTATTTTCTCTTCACATTCTTCTGTTTTTTAAAAATGAATAAACTTAACATTAAGAAGAAAAAATTAACTATCCATATAATTAGCTTTCTTATTCTGTTCATTCCGGGTTTCCGAGGTAACCAGTCATAGCCTCTCTCCTGGCAATGTCATTGATACGGCTTTTGACTGCATAATTAGACTACTTTAGTGAAATTGCTCATTGTGGTAGCTCAAGATGCCAGATCAACTATCTAGATACATAGGAATTTGGTGCCTGGTTATTACTAGAGTTTTATTGCTCTCATTGGATTGTCCCATGTTTTGGGTCCTTAACATATGACATCTATCACATACATATTACAACACATTACAGAGCAGAATAATGGGGAAAGATCCTCTGATTACATTTCACATTTTATGAAGAAACCAAATATATTTTTAATAAATACCCATATTAATATATTGAGTTCTCCCAAGGTCGCATATGTCAATTGTCTCTCCTATTCTTACGTCCTTAGAAACTTACAGATATCCAGACATGATTGAGATTGAACAGGCCGAGGCCCAGCTCTCTGAGTTAGACCTGCTAACCAGTATGTTCCCTGGTAAAGATGAGCTCATAGTGAATGACCAGCTGGCTTTAGCAGAACTGAAAGATTGTATCGAAAAGAGGACAATGGAGGGGCGATCTTCAAAAGTTTACTTTACCATCAATATGAACCTGGACGTATCTGAGGAAGCAATGGTAATTCAATTCTACTTTTGGAAGAATTGAAACATGTCAAGACTTAAAACAGCACTTAGGGCATTTTTCTTCTTGTTTTGATCAGGTGATATTTTCTCTGGCCTGTATTCTTCCCTTTAAATACCCCACAGTTCTGCCTGAAGTTACTGTCAGGTATGTTACAGAAACTGGCCAACTTTAGAGGCCAAAATTAATCTAAGATTAAAAGCCATTCTCGAGTTTGTTTTCTGTTCTAGGAAAATTAATTCTTTTTATCCCACATCTTTTCCATCAGATCAGTATTATTGAGTAGATCCCAGCAGACTCAGCTGAACACAGATCTGAACACATACCTGCAAAAGAATTGTCTGGGAGACGTCTGTATATTGAATGCCACAGACTGGATTAGAGAACACGCTTCCAGCTATGTCAGCAGGGATACTACCCCTTCCCCCGCTCCAGGAAGTACCGTCCAGCCAGTCGATTTCATTCTCACGAGACTCTGGATCTACAGCCATCACATCTACAACAAATGCAAAAGAAAGGATATTCTAGAATGGGCGAAGGAACTTTCCCTATCTGGGTTTAGCATGCCTGGGAAACCTGGCGTTGTTTGTGTGGAAGGCCCACAAAGTGCCTGTGAAGAATTCTGGTCAAGGTTTGCTTTTACAAATTTTATATGCTGTGCAAATAATTTTAGAACTAAATCAGATACTAGAGATGTACAAATAAGTATCTCAGTGGGGTTGTCTCTTATGGGGATTCATTCTCAAGTCAGTGGATAAAACAGAACTCACGTATGGTCAGCGTCACTTCCATCACTGGGCACAATGCACATAGGAGACATTCTGTAAATAGATGTTGAATCAAGCCCCTCCATTTCTGCGGGTCTGATTTTTCCCTCATCTTGGTGATGCTGTAGGCTGTCTATACCCCGTGAAACATGGGAATTTCTAATTTCATTTCTCTACTGATATCTTAAATGAGCATCTGAGAAGTCCCTCCAGGAGTTAGAGATTCAGCAATTTCCACATTTCAAAATTGCTGATACGAGGCAATGATAATGGAAATACATGAGTTTGTGGATGGGATTACAACCAGAATCATATTTGATTAAAATAAATCCCTCCGAGATAAAAGTAGATTTCTTCACTTCTAGGAAAAGGCATTGATAAACCTGTTTTATAACTTCTTAGTGTTCTAGAATGCATAACAGGGTTTCAAAATTTCTACTTTGAAAATTTTTTTTCAGACTCAGAAAATTAAACTGGAAGAGAATTTTGATTCGCCATCGGGAAGACATTCCTTTTGATGGTACAAATGATGAAATGGGAAGACAAAGAAAATTTTCAGTTTTTGAAGAAAAAGTGTTCAACGTTAATGGAGCCAGAGGAACCCACATGGACTTCGGTCAGCTGTATCAGTTTTTAAATGCCAGAGGGTGTGGGGATGTTTTCCAGATGTTCTTTGGTGTGGAAGGACAATAACTGAGTAGAGGACTAACTGAAAGTATTTTGTCACTGTTGCCTTTGATTTTGTCTCCACTCTTTCTTGAAAGATTAAGTTATTTTACTTTAGTCCCATTCTAGAATGCTAGGAGGGAAAAAAAAAAAGAAAAAGTGGAACAGCTGAAATGTATCTGTTAAATATATGTCATGATTGAAAACAACTGAGTTTTAAATTATAATCTTAAAATTGTTGACAAATTTCTTTACATATAAGCTACTAATTTTTAATGAGAAATTAATTTGATTTGAGTTAGATAATGTTGGTGATACAACTTGTCACCCATTCCCAACTCCTTTCTTCTTTACTGGACTCCACTAAAGAACCTGGAAAAGCTAAATACTCGCTCTCCCTGCCTCTCTTCCAACCATGGTGGCCTTCGGACACTGCTTTGGCTTTGGAATGTCGGGGAAAACTTTTGCTTTCCAGATTAAAGCGATAGCTACAGCTAGAGCACCTCTTCTCCCTCTTTCTGCCACGACGCCGAGGTGATGGCTGGAGCTGCAGCAGTCTTTTCAACCATGAGAGAAGAAGGGCCAAGAGAACCACAGAGTTGTCAGTCCTCGTGTTGTTGAGCCACTGGTCCAGCACCAGCCCCTGCCTATCTCGAGACAACTTATTAGGAAACATAACCAGTTTTATTTGTATTCTGTCCCTGTTACTATCAGGTAAAGCTAGATTGCCAAATAGACTTTTTCAAAGCTTTAGTTTTGCATCTACTCTAGCCATTTGATACACAAATAGGTGAAGTTTTTCTTAAATGCAGTTTGCAGTTCATCTCTCTTTGTGTACTTATGCTCTGCCCCTGCCCCTGGGCTTGCCTCATAGAAGGCCGGGGCATGAGCAGAGTTCACACTTTCTGATAGGCCTCGACAATCCATCAAATTCATAATTTAGAGAATTTGTTTTTAGCAAATTGGATTTTGATATATTTTTTTTTAATTCTGGAAATGGCTTTCTGTAAATTTAGTTTCAACAAATTGATCTAGAGTCAAATAAACACACTGCCTGGTTTTTGAAGTTTCCATAAATCGGTTCCCAAAGTGCTAATTAAATATTTACTAATTGCTGACTCTCAGGTTAGTACTCTGCTATGGGTTGGGTATTCCTTGAAGAGTCAGACTTGGTTAGAGGAATGAGGTTGGGGGTTGGGAGGGATACAATCCATCACTTATCTTAGTAAAAACTTGGAGGCAACCTATGTGACCATTAGTAAATGATTAATCAGTAAGTATACTGACATACGTGGTACACATTATGCAATACTGTGTAGAAGTGAGAAAGAATAAAGTAGAACTCACAAAGCAATGTGAATGGGTCTTAAATATAAAGCTAGTTAAACACAAATAAGAATCAGAATGATATACTATATTGGATATGAATCTTATGTACCTCCTCGGATTCTCTCCCTACTGGCTCACCTCCCCATTGCATGTCAATTGCCTTGGAAACACAGATGCTTCCTCTGTTGCCACCACACAGCCAGATGGACCAGCTGTTTGTCTAGACTTTCTGACTCCCCCATTTCCTTCTAGATGAAATACTCCACAGAGCATGGGATTTGACATCCCTAGAGGCCACCCAAGGGGCCAGATGGTGCACATATTACTTATAGCAGGACTAATCTGCTAAAACCTTTTCAGTCCTCGTACATTATTTTAATAAAAAACGCATTGGTATGTACAAATACATAGATCTTAAGTGTAACATAAAAAGATAGAATGCAGTACGTAGTTTTACAAATTTTCTTCCCTGATATAGACCTGTCAAATTTAGATATCGGTTTATTGACATAGTGACCAAGAGAAGTACAGATTTTCCAAACTCTTGATTAGTAGATCCCTTCAAAAATGCATCAAAGTATTAGTCATCAGAAAAGAAAACAGCAAGTTAAATGGTCTTGTCTACATTATATAATGTAAGAAATACAATAAAAGCTGTAAGAAACTAGTTAAATGTTAGACCTATCAGCAATATAGCTTTCTTAGACTTTTACCAATGATTTTATACTTGATATATAAACATCCGTAAATGTAAAACTGTTCAGTATATATATTTATTCCACAATGACAATTTGTCAGTGTATTAATCCGATATATATATCTTACAACATAAAGAAATAAGGATAAATCTTTAAAAGAAACTATTAGTACCAAATCAAGTTATGTTTAAAGATTAAAAGATCTATAGAAAACAAAATTGTGGGCAGGAAACTGGCTACATGTCCACTTTTAATTGTAAAAGTAATTCCTGTACAAATAATAGTATTCTTAAGTAAAACAAACAAAATGTAAAAATTCTAAAATTAATCCCACAAATCCAAATTAGTTGAACTTGAGCATAAGTACACAATATAGTCACAAAGTCAGTCTTGTGACCATATTAATTTGATAAAATGCAACCAAAAAAAGGACTGATTACTTTTAGCACTTGCATAAAAACAACTGTTACACAGATTTTTTTTTTTAAAGAAAGCTGCATATTAGAATATCAGGAAAAGCCAACAATATGTCATTTTTGAAATTGCATAACAGCTGCAAAGCAACCAAGACTTAATAGCATTTAAAGACAGGTGCTGGCATGTTACTTCTTGTTCCTGCCCTACCCCCAACAATGCGCACAACTACTTAGGACGACCTGAACCCATAAAAATTCTGCAAAGGGGCAAAATGAGCCTTCCATTTAAGCTCACTCTGCCAATGTGTTGCCATTGGGTCCAATTAGGAAAACAAACTTCACTACTTTTTTAAAGAGGAAAAAATATTAATATGAAAGGTTGGTTAAAAAAGAGATTATAAAAGCTAGGAAAGGAAGGAAATAAGAGGTTGAGGTAATCGGAATAGTTTGGGGGAGGGGCTGAAAAGCTGGGGCTCAGCTCAAATCTGTGAAGGGAGGGTGATGCCAGGTCGTTGCTAATCCTTCAGAGTTCAAAGAAGGGACCGGGTGGTGTTGGGGTTTTGACTTCTGAGAAGGGAGCACCACTGGCTGTCTTAAGAGCTCAGAGGAGCGAGCCTCATGGAGTTAGGACTCAGGCCTCTCAGGGGGAGGGTCCTCCCTGGCTGCTGCTGGGCCCTCTGGGGTGAGCGATAAAGCTGATTCTGATTGCTTTAAAAATGATGGGAGAGTGAAACCAATCACTGCCTAAAGCAATTGCTGATGCTGCTAGGATGATGCTAACAGAATGGAGGAAGTATTTTCTCCTTCCTCTGGTTTCAGTCTCCTAGTCACCGTGTTTACTGAACCTAACAGGAAGCCAGTTGAATAAAGGAAGAATAGTTTGCAGGACCACAGTATCATGGAGTTGAGTATAAGAGTGAGTGTGTGGACGTGAGAAAGGGACAGTAGTCGGCAGCATGTGCTTAGGTATCTCTTGTGTGATTCTCAGAAGGAAAATCATTAAGTATGAGAACTGCACGTTTCAAATTTTAATAGACCGCCACATTACCCTTTTTTACAGGAAGTGCACATAACGCTTATGATATGCGAACAAAGAGAGAATATTTCCCAAAGCACTACTTCTCAAATTTTAACAAGGCCTGGTAATCTTGCTAAAAATGCAGAATCTGATTTAATAGTCCCGAAGTGGGCCTGACAAACTGCATTTCTAACAAACACTCAGAGGATGTTGATGATTGCATTTTAAAAGGTAGAACATTTTCCTATCACCCCACTACCACCATATCATTCTACTGAAACTCCTGCGTGAAAATGTCTCTCTATGCCACATCCCACGCCTCTTCCCGCAGACATAGGAACATCTCTCGCTCCGGGAAAGCGAAGGAAGGAAGGATTTGGCGCGATGAATCCAATGCTTGGCTTTCTATTGGGCAGGAATGACGTCACTCAGATAGGCGTGGCTCTAATTGTGCCGTGTATACCGGCTCTAATTGTGACATTTACGCCGGCAGATAGGCAAGGACGCGGCGGCAGGCGGGAGCAGAAGTTGGGTGGAGGGCAGGCGGGGTGGGAGGCGGAAGGGGAGGGCCGGGGGAAACTGTTCCAGTGGACACACTTCCGGCGAGCGGGGCCGGAAGTCGTGGCCCGGCAGTGTCAACCAGGGGCTGCGGGCTGAGAGTGCGGCTCAGACCGCGACCATGGGCGGGAAGAACAAGCAGCGGACCAAGGGGAACCTGCGGGTGAGTGAGAGGTGGCCCAGCCGACCGGAGTTCTCTCCTCGCAGCGGCTTGCCAGGCCCCACGCGCCGCCGGCAGATGTTTGCAGCGAGGCTGCGGGAAGGAGTGTGTTTGCGTGTTGAGTGTGACCTCTCTGTTTTGCATGCGTCCCCGCCGGCGGGGTGGGTTATCTCTGAGCAGATTGGGGAGTTGTAAGCGAAAAGATGTTCCATGCCAGAGCTGGCCCCACCTGAGCACCCCTCTTTCCCCCACATAGATTTTTCATTAGGAAATGGTTCAGTCTCAGTTTCAACTGGAAGGTTACCTGGCCAGGGTACAGAAGGTGGAATTGGGAACAAGAGAGTTGGGTGGGAAGCAGTTAAAGTGAGCCTGGTGTGCAGAGTGACTCGAATCATGTCTGTTTTGCTCACAAACCCGCGATGGCTCCCCACATCCCTTGGGGTAAAGGCCAGAGCCGTTATGATGGTATACGTGGTACGTGGTCTACCCCTCGCCTCTTTCTATCTCCGACTGTTCAACTGCCTCTTCCTAGGCCACTTCTTCCAACCCCTTACCTCCTCACCGAGCCTTGACCTTGCCTGGCAGACGCCTGGACGCTCTTCTGTTAGGTGCCTCCAAGTTTTGCCCGAGATACCTCAGTGAGGTCTCTCAGGATCAACTTATTTTACTTTGTAGTCCTCCCCCGACTTTATTCTCCTTTCCTGCTTGATTTTGCTCCATTGCACCAGTGACTTCTAACATACTATGTAATTGACTGTCTCGCTTCATTTACTGTTTTGCTTCATTAGACTATAAGTACTATGAAGACAGGTGTTTCTATCTGCTGCTGATATTCTCAGATCCTAGAACAAGCACTGGCATATAGTACAAGCTCACGACATACTTTTTTAAAGACCCAAAAGTGGATTAAACCTACATGATTTGGGATGTTCTAATATTTTTTATGGTACTAGGTTTGTTATGGCACAGCCCAATCTAATGAGAATGCTGTATCATGTTTCTGATCCAATTCTTGTGATATCACTTCCACATTTTCTTAGATCTATCACAATCTGTTTTGGAAGATAAAATCAACAACAATAATAGTAACTTACCTTGTGCCAGTATTGTGCTAAGTGCTTGACTTGCGTTCTCATTTAAATGTTTATTCAAAAAATTTTCTTAATGTTTTATTTTTGAAATATTCCGAACATAAGGAAAAGTTGCAAAAATATTAGAGCAACAACCAATATACTCTTTTACTCTCTACCTAGATTCACCAATTTTTACTATTTAGTCACATTTGCTTTCTTTCTTTAAATATATGTATTTTGTTGAACCATATGAGAATTAGTTGCAGAAATTATAACAAAGTCCTTAATACTTCAGCATGTATATTCTAAAATTAATGCCATTTTTCTACATAACTGTGATTATAACAGAAAATCTAACTTCAGTATACTATTATCTAATAACATACAGCATTGTATTCAGATTTCTATAGTCATCTTAATGTTCTCTAGAAGTTTTTTTAGGTAACACATTTTTAAAAAATCATGATATAGTCAGGGATCACTCATTTTATTTAGTTATCATTTAGATCTTGATAGTTTCTCAGTGTTTTTTTTTCTCCTGGAAAAATAAGGTTGATGGTTCTTTTATGACATGGACAATTTGAAAGAATCTATGCCAGTTGTTTTGCTTAAGTAAGATACGTACATTCCTTATTACAAGATTCAAGTTAAACAATTTTTGAGAGGAATGCTTCATAGATGATGTATCTCAGTGCATCATAAGGGGCACATGATGCCTGTTTGTTCCATTATTGATGATATTTGTTTAATCACTTGGTTAAGGTATCCTTTTTATTGGTTCAAAAAAGTACAATAAAAAAGTATGTTGAGTGGTAATTCGAGACTGGGAATATCCTGTTCTCTCTCACAAATTTCACTTGATGGTTTTAGCATCCTTTGATGATTCTTGCTAGAATCAGTTATTACTATGGTAGTTTAAAAACATGTTTAATCTTGACAACAACTCAAGTAATGATTTAGCTATAGTGTGTCATTTTAAAAATGATGAAATTAACTTGCTTAAGCTTATGTAGTCAGGGAGTTACAGAATTGGGATTTGAGTGGTAGTCGTTGATTCAACAGAAGACTTTGAATCTGAATGCCATGTATTCAAATGTGATAGACAAATGTCTCCTTTTCTAGATGATACAGACAGATAAGTAAGCAAATAATTATAATATATTAATGAATTATGATAGAGCTATGAGTAGAAAGAAAGTGGAAGAACAGAAAAGAATGGGGATTGACCTGAGGGAGGCAAATGTTGAAAACATGAGTGTTTTGAAGGATGAGCAGAAGATTTTCAGGCAATAAAAAAGAAGGAAAGGTTTTCAGGTGACGAGAAAAGGTAATGCAAAGACCAGATTATGAAAGAGCATAACAGATTCAGGGAACCCTGAATTCAGTTTTAGACTGAAACTGGCAGCAAAATTGGGAGGGGTGAAGAAGAAATGGGACAAGGGAAGAAAAGAGTGGCAGAAGATAAGACTGGGAAAGGTTGAGGCCAGATGGTGAAAGATCTTTAAGTGTTCCTGAGTTTGGTATTTAAACTGTAGATGCAAGATTGCCACATCAAACACCTCTAGAAGACAGGCATAGAAGAATGAAGGAGGTATAGTGTAAGAAAATTAACTGCTAGAAATAGAGTCGACAGTCTTAATTTTTGAATAGTGGATATAAACGTTTGACATACACAGTAGAGTAAGTGATAAGAAAAATATATGTGTATTACAATTAGTACATTTAAAAATAATTTGTTACTTTAAAAACTAGAAATCTGATACCTTTTCTTCTGCACCTGGTTACCACTGTCAGCTCTGGTAATTCAGGTCAGTTCAGAATCCTGCCTTGACTCCTTTAGCTTTTAGCAATAACTAGTTTTTCATACTATTTCGTTATTCTGTTTCAAAATAAAGCTGTTTACAAATGGAATTATGCATAAAATTCAGATGTCCTAATGTCATAATATTCAGTTTTCAGAATTGTAATTCACTAAATTTCTTTGCAGCTTTTTGTATATCAATATTGAGAAAGACAAACTGAATAATGTTCATTTCAATAAAGTTTTAAAATACAGAACCTTTTTTTGAAATTAGTCTTAAATGCTGCCGTTTTGAAAAAATGTAATTCAAGCCATTATTTTTCACTTCTCATCACTCATTTCAGTTTATAAAGTAGTCTAGATTATTCCTTGACAAATGAATTTTCCATACACAGTTTCTCTAGGTATGAGCAAATCGAATCACATATTTGGATAACCCTTTTTGAACATTCTTATAGAGAAATAAGAAACAGATGAGTGTAGATGGGTTATAATGTCATTCTGGACATTGAACTGAGGCATTTTCCTATTAGAAGATATGTTCATTTCTTTCTACAGTTCAAATCTTTCTCAGTCACAACTAATCCCTTAACTTTTAGTGCTAGGAGGCTGCTATAATGTGTATCAGTCAAACAAACCACTGACTGTGGTTCAGAACAAAAGAATTTGTCTTACATCTTGATTACTGCATTGATCTTTGCCTATATTAATGTGATTTGTAACCATTTTAGCCCAAAGAGATTAGTTAGACTAGGCTTTGAGTATATGGCAGTGAGTATGTCTGCCCTCAAGGAGCTCCTGGTCTAGAAGCAGCTGTCATTATTATCCTGTGGTGGTTGCTTAATGAATGTTTGTTGAATGGATGAGTGAAAAGATATAATCCACTTATGAGTTAGTTTTATATTATTATACAGTACACATGTGTATATACATATTATTTATAGAAAAGTTGCAAATTTATAAAATTTAAAATTTTATAAAGTAGTACTTAGGCTTACCATACATGTTGCATTCTTTGATTTTAAATATTTTATTCTAGTTCTTAAAAATGCTGTCAGGACCTATTAAATTGATGTAATGAGCCACTAATAGACTGTATCCAGTTTGAAAACCATTTTTTTTCTGATGTTTAGGAAACCAGGCAATAGCTCTTGGGATCATTATTGATATGTTCTTAGTGACAGAAACACCCATCTTTGGGGAACATTATAATATATGACATCTTAGGCTAAGAAAAAACAATTCTTGAAATAAAAGCTTGTTCCATCATGGGAGTTATTAAGGAATTACTGTAAAGAACTCAAAGTTAAATTTTGAACTCTTCCAGGATGCTGACTTTTTTCTCTCTACTTTCTCATCAGCCTTCAAACAGTGGCCGAGCTGCAGAACTTCTTGCCAAAGAACAGGGAACCGTGCCTGGATTTATTGGTTTTGGAACATTTCAGAGTGACCTAGGCTATGTTCCTGCTATTCAAGGAGCTGAAGAAATAGACAGTCTTGTAGATTCTGATTTCCGAATGGTGCTGCGGAAACTTTCTAAGAAAGATGTCACGACAAAATTAAAAGCAAGTTTTATTTCCATAAAAATAATCAAACTGATCCTTTTGTTAAAATGTCATTGGCATATTTTATGTAAAGAAAAATGAATCATCACTAATCATTTCTTTTACAACTGTACATTTTTCTGACACATAGACTTAAGCTTAGTTTTTTACTTCTAGGTTATGAATTAGTTTGTTGCTCTGCACTTTTTTGAACCATTTTGGTTTTCTGGCTATACAGTTTTTCCCATTAGAGAATGTAATTTGACCTCATAATTTTAAGTGGGATTTTTTTTTATCTATCTATCTATCTATCTATCTATCTGTCTGTTTTTTTAAAAAAACAACTAAAAAGCTTCTACCATACTAGCCTGTAAAGAAGCTCTTTAAATTAGTCCCATATGGCACAAACATAAACTATATATTCTCTCATCACATAAAATAGAATAAGTTTCTAGAACAGAATAAGTATAGTCAATAGTCAATATCATGGCTATTGGTACTTAATCATGTTAATAATTTACTTTTAGGCTATGCAAGAATTTGGAACCATGTGTACAGAGAGAGACACGGAAATTGTAAAAGGAGTTCTTCCTTACTGGCCAAGAATTTTCTGCAAAATTTCACTTGTAAGTGCTAAGACTTTACTAGTTTATTTATGTTGTGTATTTTTTGGTTGAAGTCATGGGGGAACTGTCATACTTATATGACACTTTTAGTGAGGGCAATGAAATATGTTGGCATTATTATGCAGATTGGATCATGTTGGGTTGTATAAAGTATAGAGGGAGTCTGTGTTTTCAAAAATTAGGTCAGAATTACCCAGGTGCTTTTCAGTCATAGTAAATTTTGGCAGCTTAATTTCTTTGTATATTTGCTGCAGAAGAATGAGAATGAATTGCTTAATTGTTCAAGGCTAGCATTGGCTCTTATCTCAGTTGTTCTTATCTCATTGGAAGAAAGGAGAAAGGAAAAAATTAATCAAGCTCTGAATATAGTTGAATTCTTATTAATGGGTCTCATAGTATGTCTAGAAATGTCTGTATTTGTCTTTATGGGCTAGAGCTGTTTTAAACCATGTTATACTTTCAATAGGATCATGACCGCCGGGTTCGAGAAGCCACACAGCAAGCTTTTGAAAAACTTATCCTTAAAGTTAAAAAACACTTGGCTCCTTATTTAAAAAGCTTAATGGGCTACTGGCTAATGGCTCAGTGTGACACTTATACACCAGCTGCATCTGCAGCAAAAGATGCCTTCGAAGCAGCTTTCCCTCCAAGCAAGCAACCTGAAGCCATAGCATTTTGTAAGGACGAAATTACAAGTGTAAGTTCTTGGAACTATTCTGTATCTTCCTTTTTTTTTCTTAAATATTTAAGGGGGATATAAGACATATTACAATGACAGTTCTCTTAGATGACAGCTCTTTTATCTGTCATTGTGGGGGAATGAGTGCATGAAATATTTTCAATGGAAGGTTGTCTTTTGTGTTTAACACAATTGACCATTTTGGATTTTTAATATAATTAATATGATGAATTCGATCATTCTAAATTATTTAAATTTTCCAGCTTTAATTTACAAATCTTAATTTATCATATCTAAAAAATTAGGTATATGTTTTATAATATATAATCTAAAAAAGGAGTATATCTAAAAAAGTCTAAACATTTTCCCCATATTTCCATATTAATACATGCATGTATGCAGATTTACTTCACTTTTTTGTTCTCTGGTATTCCTTTGTATGGTCGTATCACAATTTATTTAACTTTTTAAAATATATGTTTAGGGTTTTCCTCCATTTTAAAAAAAATAATAACAAACAACTGTTTTAGTGAACATTCTTGAGTAGATCTCTTCATTCACTGTGGGGGTGATAGTTACCAGAACTTCTAGTCACCATATGTTGGGCAAAGGATAAAAACATTTAAAATTTCTATAGCTGTTGATAAGTTGCCCTTCAAAAAGCCATGCAAATCTATACTTCCATTAACAGATCAGAAAATGTCTTCAACACTTGGACAAGACATTTGCCAGACTGATATCAGCCATATAACTTTTGTGGCTTTCAGTTTCTTTTATATCTAATACTGTCTTCCTCATTTCTTCCTTCCTTTTTGCTATTCCTAATATATGGACTGGAAAAACCAGATGGCCAAGCTTCTTAGTATTATATGAAGAAATAAAAGTAGATGGACTGCGAGTGAGGGGAAATTAAGGATTTAAAAAAAAATTATGCTTCCATTCATTCCTTTATTTAGTACTCCTCTGATAGCACCTTGCCTATAATCCTATTCAAACACCTCCCCACTCTGTCCCTCACTTCTTCCCTTACTCTTTTCAATTAGTTAACCTTCCCGTGGTTTCCCATTATACTTACAAGTCCAGATTTTTAATCAGATTTTTAATCTTTGACGACAGAGCTCTTCATGACCTGGTTCCTGCTTGCCTCTCTGATCTCTTCTCCCAGTACCTCTCCCACACATACGCATTCTAGTTCCCCATTTAGGGTCTCAGTTCTTCCATTGTTCATTTCTCAGGTGTCCCAAGCTTGTTTTTCTAGTGAGAGGAACCCCCAAAGGGAGTTCTCTAATCCAACTGTAAGTTAAGAATCATTGGTTTATTTAAACATCAAGTAATAAGTGTTATGAGAATGAAGTGTCATGAGTTGGGATACTTAAGAGTTTTAGAAAATGGATTTTGAGACAAGGAGTCTCAAAAATTACAGATGCTGGGTATGAACTTTCCCAAGTACAAAATTAATTTATCAGAGAGGAGTTAGGCAAATGAAGATTAAACTATCAGAATTATTGACAGTATATTTACTGCCTATAAGAAGATGGGCTGTGGGTCGGCTATACCATTGAGTTCCAATCCCACTCTTCCATTAGTTCAGTGTGTGACCTTGGCAAGTTTCTGTGCCTGTTTCCTCATCTGTTAAAGTGGGAGTTATGAAGTACCCAATACAGTATGTCATTGAGTAGTCATGAAGATTAGTTTAGCAAATGCATGAAATATGCTCAAAGCACTATCTGCCTTGCGGGAAAGCTCATAAGTGTTAGCTGTTGTTCTTGCTGGTAAAGTTGGTACTAGAACACTGGATTCCCCAGTACTGTACCCCAGAAGTAGGCAGACTTACCTGACATTTCCATTGGACTTTTAGACATTCCTGTTGGTTGAAGCAGAGCACAATCTGTGTTTTTTTGTGAGCAGGGAGATGCTCAGAAAGAGCGGAGGGGGAAGCAGAGCCTGATTTCTCTCCCAAACTCACTAACTGCGCATTCCTTCCACTTCTGTGCAAGAGGAATGAAAAAGCAAGAGGCCAGAAGTACTTAAGGGAAAATTCCTTTTGGTGCAAACTGGAGGTGTTTTGAGTACCCTATCCTTCTTTCCCCAACAGCGGCCAACCTTAGAGATTGACAGGGAAAGAAAAGTAGGTAAAGTTCAAACCTTTTAGTTTTGCTGCTTAATTTTGCTACTTTTGTGGAGAAGGGGTAAAAACTTTTAGGTAAGTTTTATGCTCTGTCTCATCACTATTGACAATTTAATAAAATCTCAAGGCTGTGGGAATTTTTCTCCCTCTAGGTGCTGCAGGATCATATTATAAAAGAAACACCTGATACACTCAGTGACCCACAGTAAGTTGTATTCTCCCTATGTAACTCATGTTAGGAATTTGTTTCACTTATAGGTAATAAGGTGATACTTTCAATGTGACATTTTAAAAAAGAATTCTAAATGTAGAGTTGAAAAATACTTATTATAGTGCTATATTAAGTGCGAGTCATCTTGCTATTCAAGTTGAATTTTCTGGGAGCTACATATTTGGTTCTTTTACAAAGAAATATTTTTAGATTATTCCCATATTTACCTTTTGACAGTCATAGCAGGAACCAATTTAAGGTCTGGTTGAAAATAGTTAAGAATTATGAATAGTTCCATTGAAAGAATAGAATTTCATTACTTTTATTTTTATGTTCTAATCAAACTATTAAGAGTCTATAAGGAAAAGTAATCTTAGATGCACTGATATTCATTCCCTGGAATCACCCTGTCAGCTGCTGCTGAGAGCAGTGTACTTGGACGCTTATTTCAAGCCATGGCTTTTCATCTACTTTCACCTCGTATTATGTGAAAAATATGTGATTAAAATTTTGTGAATGTTTGTATTTTGAAGGAAGGTGTGACACAGGAACAGTAGAATATAGAAATAAAGCAACTTTGGTAGATATTTAATGATAAAACGTTTAAACTAGGAGTGTCAGATATGTAATTTGGCTTATACTAGGTCCTTATACATATTTATTTTCTTTTCACATTAAGAACTGTTCCAGAGGAAGAGAGAGAAGCTAAATTCTTTCGGGTTGTAACTTGTTCCTTATTGGCATTAAAGAAATTGCTTTGCCTCTTACCTGATAATGAGCTTGAGTCTCTGGAAGAGAAATTTAAATCTCTTTTATCACAGAATAAATTTTGGAAGTATGGAAAACACAGTATACCTCAGGTATCTTAATCTTTTCTATTTTAAGACATTTCTCTGATTCTTTTTTCCCCCTAATCTTGATAGCTTATGTTTATGCTTTATGTTTATTGTTTATATTTAAAGCTCTACAAATACATCTTTGTGGTGAGACTGAATTGCCTCTCTTACCAGAATGTTATTGTGTTTTCTTTTTTTAATTTAGTTATTTGGACTTCAGATTCAGAGTTGAAGTATCATACTCCTCTGTTGATGGCACCTTAAAATTGTTGGCATGTGTAAGGCTCTTCTCATTTAATGTATTTATTTTTTTCCTTTTGTCTCTATCTCCCTCTCTATTCTCCACCTCCACCAGCGGAGCATTGTAAATGTGCTTAGTGTATATCCACTTGTTTGTTTGCTCGGTTCCCGTTACTCATGATTATTATGCCATATAGTCCCCATAAACACATTAACAAATACGGAGGCTTTGCTCTTAGGGAGGAGAACACAGCATTGGGTTCCTGTGAGTCTCTGGTCAGCATTTTTGTCATTTAGTTAATACACAACCTTATTTTTTAGGTCTGTTTAAAGACATCTTATTTAATATATATTTTGGTTCATTAACATTGAACTTATGGACAATAATAGCACTAGAAGTCACACCTGAATGAAACTTACCTAACATGTATTTTCTCTGTTAGGCATGTCATAGCCTTCTTGCTTGTGGTTTTAATTCACATAAGTAGTATTCCATTTATTGTTTTTTATTTAGGTTTTTTTTTTTTTTTAAGTACTATAATACTTTAAATTCTCTATGTTCCTTTATGTATGTTTGGTCCATGGCTTCTGACTGCTGTGTCATATTCAGAAGTTTACATCTATTCCATTTTACCACCTCGGTCCCCGGTGATAGGCACCCTGCTTGCCTCCAACTCTTCACCCTCACAATTAATGCAGCAGTGAACACCTTCATCCATGTATCCTCCGATCTGTGAGCATTATTTTCTGAAATCCTCTCAATTTCTGAATTGCTGAGTCAGAGTGTATGCATATGTACTAAATTTTCTGAAATAGTGTCATATTGCTCACCTGAATGGCTGTGTTACTCTAGACTCAGCCATCAGTGCATGATGAAGCCTATGTTGCCTTATATTCTAGCTATGACTAGGCATCATTCAGCTTTTTAATTTTTATCAGTCTAATAGGAGTTCAAATGATATCTCTTTAATCATTTTAAGTGACTTTTTTAGCATCTTTTCATAAACTTTTTAGATTTTTGTGTTTCTTTTGAAATCTCCCTTTTTTTGCAATAGGAGTTTTCTCTTTTTTAAAAATTTTACTAGCTTTCTTTGTATATTCTAAATATTAGTCCTGTCGTTTTTAGGCATTGCAGATAATATCCCATTCTGTTACTTTTCATGTGTCCTCTGTTACAAAGAAATCTTTGACGTAATCAAAACCACTGATTTTGCCTTATAAAAGGCCTTTTCCACTTTTAAGCCATAAAGATATTTTTATATTTTTAATAGTTATATCTTTTTTAACAGTTATATTTTTTTAGTTTTACCTTTCATATGAAGTCTATAATCCATCAATAATCTAACTTTTTTTATGATGTCAAATAATGATCTAGTTACATTTCTCTTCGTGTGTTGTGAGCCAGTTTTCCTAACATGACCTATAAACTCTTGATTCATGGTCCTGCCATTTTGGTACATTAAGTTCACAAATGTTCAAAAGTTTTTCTCTAAACTCTTAATCTTCTCATCCATTGGTCTTTGTTTCTTATGCCAGTACCACTGTAAATATGACCTGATATTTCCTAATAATTTCTCAGGTGGGTCTATTTTAGTTGTCTTTTCTATTGACTAAGTCATTTTAGAACTTATTCTTCTATATAAGTTTCAATAAATTTATTGAATTCCTCAAAATTCTAACTGGAATTTTGATTGGGGTTGCACTGAATGATTTGGGGAGAATTGCTGTCTTTATGTTGTTGAACCTGATGCTATGATGAACCTGTCCTGTCTCTCACTTTATTTGGGTGTTTAAATAATATCCTAGAATAATTTTTAAAACCAACTTCATTGAGTTATAATTTGCACACATTAACATGCAAACATTTTAAGCATACGGTTTGGTAAGTTTTGACAAATGTGTACATTCATCTACATATATAACAAGATATGAGAAATTTTTATTACCCCAAAATGGGTTTCATGTGTTCCTGCTAATCATCTTCCCCCATATCCCGGGTAACCGTTGTTCTGCTTTCTGTCACTACAGATTATATTTGTCTTTTCTAGGTTTTTCTTTAAATGGAGCTATATATTATTCTGTATCTAGCTTCTTTTGCTCAGCATAATGTTTTTAATATTCCTTCATTGTTGCATGTATCAGTATTCCATTCTTTTTTATTACTTAGTTTCATATAGTCTTTATGTGGACATATGTTTTATTTTTCTTAGGTAGGGAGACAAATTGATAGATCATATAGGAAGCATATGTTAAATTTATAGGAAGCTGCCAGAATATTTTCCAAAGTGGTTGTACTGTTTGACATTCTCATCAGCAGTGTGTGAGATTTTACGTTGTTCCATATCCTGACTTAGATATTGTCAGTTGTTTTAAGTCCTCTTCATGGGCCTGGGATCGGGGATTGGTAAACTATAGCTCATGGGTTAAACTCTGTCACACCTGTTTTTGTAAATTGTTTTTTGTATTGTCTTTGGCTGCTTTCGTGCTAACAAAGCAGAGCTAAGTTGTTGCAACAGAAACAGTTTTTCATTGTGGTTTTCATTTGCATTTCCCCAATGGCTAACGATGTCAGACATCTTTTAATGTACTTATTGGCCATTTCTGTATCTTCTTTTTTGAGGTGTTTATTCAGATCTTTTGCTCATTTTTAATTTAATATATTTTATTTTTTATTTCTCAGATTTCTACATGGGTTTTTATATTTTCTATTTCTCCAATGAAATTTTCTCTTTTTAAAGATTTGTTTTAAAGATCCGTTTTAAGTTCACAGCAAAATTAAGGAAAGGTACAGAGATTTCCCATATATCTCCTGCCATATGCGTAGACTCCCCCATCATCAACATTCCCCACCAGCGGGGCACATTTGTTACAGCTGATGAACCTACACTGACACATCAGTATCTCCAGAATCCATAACTTACATCAGGGCTCACATTCTGTAGGTTTAGACAAATGTATAATGACATGCATCTGTTTCTTGTTTTTTTCCATTCATTGTTGTCATATTTTCCTTTGCCTCACTGGGTATAGTTATAATAGCTTCTTTAAAATCTATGTTTGATAACATTAGGGTCATTTTAGGATTGGCATAGTTAATTGCCTTATCCTTTGCAATGGAATCACATTTTCCTGGCTGTTTGCTGAGAAATTTTAGATTGTATCCTGGACATAGATATTTAGGTTGTATCCTGGGATGTTATGTTTTGGAGACTAGATAATTGTATACAATATTGCTCCAAGGGGTGTTGATGTTTTTGTGTTAGCGGGCAGGTAACTTGGTTAGACCCAAATAGCAAACTGTCAGGCCTGCACTGGGCAGTGTCTCAGATCTCAGTTCTGTTTTTTGATCCTTAGCTTTAAGCTGCTTTAAATTTACACTGTGCATGTATAGTTCAAGAGTCAGCTGTAGATTTAGGTTATTTAAACATAGAATGTAGGGATTCTCTTCTCTGGCTCTCCTTTCTAGAGTTCCTCGTCACTCTCTTGCAACCGGTTGCCCTGGGTTCCTTATCCTGCCTGGTTCTGTTAGTTCCTCCAACCAGAAGGATGTCAGGCTTTCTATCAGAGCTGTAGTTGCTGCTGTGCCTTGGTGGTGACTGCAGCCACCTTCAGGGCAAAGCTGCTCAAAATGGGACCTCGGTCTCTCTGGATTGTTTACTCCAAGTTTGATTGCCCTCCAGAATGTGTATTTTAGTCCCCTCAGGTTGTTGTTTGAGTTTTGTTCATAGAGCCTATGTTGTTGTTTCTAGAAAGATTAATCGATCACTCACTATTCCATATTCTAGATTAATCGATCACTCACTATTCCATATTCTTTTGCCCATTTTTAAAGTGAGTTTTTGGTTTTTACTTTTTGAGTTGTGAATGTGCTTTATTGATTCTGGATACAGGTATTTTGTCAGATAAAGTATCATGAATGTTTTCTTTAGTCTGTGGCTTACCTTTTCATTTTCGATAATGGTTTTTGGAAAGTAGGAGTTTTAATTTTGTTGAAGTCCAATTTTTCATTTTTTAATAGTTTCTGCTTTTAATTTTTCAATCTAAGAAATCTCTGCCCACCTCAGTGTTGCAAAGATTTTCTATAATTCTAAAAGCTTTATAGTTAAGGTCCATTTAGAGTTAATATTTATTTATGTATGGCATAATGGCGAGAGTCAAATTATTATATGTTTTTTATATATAGGTGTCCATTTGTTGAAAGACAGTTGTTTCCTTACTCTGGTACCTTTGTCAAAATTCAGTTGACCATGTATGTGGGATTTTAATTTTGGACTCTCTATTCTGTTCCATTTATCTATATGTCCATCCTCACACCAGTACCACACTGTCTTGATGATTACTGTTTTATAGTAAGTCTTGAAACTCCACTTTTGTTCTTTTTAAAAATTGTTTGGGCTGTTTTAGGCCCTTTGCATCCTGGAATAATACTGTATAATATATTCTATACCAAACATGTCTTTATGGTTTTTGTCACTATTGTGAAGCGGAATTTTTTTTCAATTACATTTTCTATTTTGTTTGTACTGGTTTATTGAAATACTCTGCTTTTGTATGTTAATTTTATATCCAACAACCCTGTCATACTTCTGTTCTAATTGTCTTTAGATCTTTTTGAATATTTTTATAGCCTGTTATTTTGCTACAATTGTAGTTATTTGGGTTACTTTCCAGTTCTTTTCCTTGTCTCTTTGTATGAATCGGGTCATCCAGTAATGTGTTGAGTAAAAGGGGTGATAGCAGGCATCTTTTTCTTGTGTTCTGACTATAATGGAAGTAGTTGTAGACTCTCGATGTTAAGTATGATGCTTGCTGTAGATTCCATAAAGTTCAAGATTTCTTTTCTATTCTTAGTTTGCTAAGTATTTCTGTTATAAGTGAATGCTGAAATTTTCTTGATTGCTTTTTCTGATACCTCTATTTGATCATATGATTTTCCAGCCTGGAATTTAAGAGACATACTTAGTCATGCTCTGTTTTTCTTTTTAAATATTCTGCTGCCTTTTATTTGGCAATATTTTATATAAAATATGCAGCAATAAAATACTTTGTGGGGTTAAATATAGTTTGTCTATTTTTTTTAATCCCAGAAACATTATTATATTCTCAGTCTTCACTTAGATTTACCTACGTATTTGTTGCTTAGCTTGCTCTTCATTTCTTTATTTCTTACCTTCCATCTGGGATCATTTACCTTCTGTATAGAGAGTATTTTTTGGATTTTTGTTTGTGTTGGTTCGTTGGGGGTGAAATCTTTTTTTCTCTATCAGAAGATGTTTTTATTTCACTCTTATTCTTGAAAGCTATTTTAGTGGGTACAGGATTAAATTTTAGTGGTTATTTTTTGTTAAAAATATTATTCCTCCACTGTATTCTGATTTACATTGTTGCTGTCAGAGTCCGCTATCAGCCTTACTGTCTTTTCTTCGAAGGTAGTTTGTTATTTTCCTCTGGCTACTTTTAAAATTTCTCTGCGCTTTTTTTTTTTGTTTTGTTTTTGTAGTTGCACTATGTGTCTTAGTGTGGATTTATTTTTATGTATCCTGCTTGGGATTTGTTGTAGTTTTGAATCCATAGATTGGTATATTTCATTGGTTCTACAAAATGCTGTTTTCTCTCTCCAGATATTTCCTTTGCCTCATTCTCTCTTTTCTCTCCGTTTGGGATTCAGACTACATACATGCTAATCTTCTCACTCTGTTTGTCCGTATATCTTTTATCCACTCCTTGGTGTTTTTCATCTTTTTGTCTTTCCATGATACTTGGTGGATAGTTTTGCTCTATCATCAGTTCATTGATTCTTTCTCTGTATTTAATCTGCTTTTAAATAATGAATTGAGCTCTTATTTATTTTTGGATTAGGAATTGTGCTTGCTTCTTTTTCAGATCTGCTATGCTTTTTCTAAGAATCTTTTTCTCTTCCAATATCTTTAAACTTTCGTTAAATATAATAAGCATTGTTGATATGGAGTTTGTAACTGATAATTCTAAGATTTAAAGTGTCAGATATCTTTGGTTTCTGCTGATAGTGGCTCATAGTATCTTGTTTTTTGTTTGGCTATATTTAACTGGCTAGTATATTCATAGGAATAATTTGAGGCCCTAGATGAAGACTTCTGCCACTAGAGAGGATTTATGTTCGTTGCAGCCAAGGAAATAGAAAGTTGAATTCTTTCTGCCTTCACTTTCGGAGTTTTATTAAGGGGAGTGCCGAGTCAGTATGAATAACCTATCTGCCATTACTAGAAATAAAAGCTTATCATAGTCTTACTAGGCTTTCATTTAATTCAGCTTTTTGTTTTTTCTTTTAGATCCGCTCTGCTTTTTTTGAGTTAGTTTCTGCTTTATGCCAGCGTATTCCACGGTTGATGAAAGATGAAGCATCCAAAGTGAGCTCCTCTGTTCTACTTAGTATTGATGACAGTGACCCCATTGTCTGCCCAGCCCTCTGGGAAGCCGTACTTTATACACTTACAACTATTGAGGTATGTAAGAGAGGCACAGTTAGTACATCTAGGAATACTTGTCTTAGCTGTATTTCAGAAACCTCTTTAGATATCATGTGAGAGAGAGCCTATCAGATTATAATATCTAAAACTTACTGGAAAAATGCTTTCTTGGAAATAAAATAATCTAAAACTTGGTATAAATCTTAAACTGACTATAAAATGGCATAGAGTTTTTATTTTACTTTCCGTTTAGCCAGTATCAATTATTCTTTACATCAGATGGGACCCATTGAAGTAGCCATATCTGAATCTTATATTTAAGATTAAATATTGCTGTCCCTTTTAGAAAGGTTTTATAGAATTATTTTAAGTTGAATAATTATTTATGATGAATATTATCCTGGAAGTAGGTGGCATACATGATTACTATATGTAATAAGTTTCTTGTAATTTCAGAGTTTTAGTTCTTAATGGCGGTGAGAGATGGTAGCCTCTTTAGGTAGAATACTTGATTTTTTATTTTTGAGACCTATATGTCTTCTCTCTTAATTGAGAAAAATACACTTGTACTCCCTAATTATTATTATAATATTTTCTTCATTTAGGACTGTTGGCATCATGTAAATGCCAAAAAAAGTGTGTTTCCCAAGCTGTCAGCTATGGTTCGGGAAGGTGGTCGAGGTCTGGCCACTGTCATCTATCCTTATCTTCTGCCATTTATCAGCAAACTCCCTCAGTCCATTACAGATCCAAAGCTGGACTTCTTCAAAAATTTCCTCACTTCTCTCATTGCAGGGTAAGGAATCTAAATTCTAGATCTTTAAAACAAGAGATTTTTCTTGTTTTTATAAATGGTATAATGACATATACATTATTATCTTTCTTATTTAAACTTCTCGATTGTTTTGCTTTCCATTAAACACTTTTAAAGTTTTCAGAGAATTAGAATGTTTTCCCTTGGGTACTTTCAAGGCTTCCGTGGTGGCATGCAGCAGAAAGTGAGATAAATATGGTAAAGCCCTTTGATGGCAGCAGGCCATTTCTCGAATGAGCGATTTTTGTGTGTCTTGATAAATATAGATGCAGAAAATGAACCAGTGAAGTTTTTAAAACTTCTGTAAACTTATATAACAGCTGCTTAAAGTCACACTTAAAAAAATTATTTCAGTGTATTCGTTGAACTTAATAAATAAACGAGATACCTGATTTTAATGATTTAAAATTTTTTTCACACTATTTTTTATTTTATTACATCCTCTTTTTCAAATTTGTTGGTCGATTGGTTCATGGATAGACCATAAGTATTCGTTACCTTTTGTTGACACATTTTTGAAAATATGCTTTTTTCACAGTTCTTCAAGTTCATTTTCTATTCAGGCCATATTTTGGTTCTTCTTAGTTTTTACTTTAAGAATTTTATTTAAATCCTCTTCTTTTGGATGAGATCTTTTCTTTGTCTTTATTTTGGTGTTTCTGAGTTGTTTATTTTCTTTTTCATGAAAGAGTAAGCCACAGTTATTTATTATTTCTTAGGCTATCAACAGAGAGAATCAAAACCAGCTTCTCAGAGTGCTCAGCAGTAATATCTGCTTTTTTCGAATGCTTACGTTTTATAATGCAGCAAAACTTAGGTGAGAAAGAAATTGAAGAGATGCTCGTCAATGATCAGGTATTTATAATGTGAATATCAGCAATGCCTTTCCACACTGACCGTGAAGAATCAAGCTCATTGTGTGTTGTTGCCATTTTTATTAATTAGCCTTCCTTGTAAAGATTTCATAGTTGCTAGCATAATACCATAATGCCTGAGTACTAGTCAGTCTCAGAAGTACATACCCTGACTGTTTTAGATAGTTGAAATGCAAAGCAGAATTTAGAAGGTGCTATTGCGATCTTTTGTATTAAGTTTAAATTATGCAATAATTATCTTATTCTAAAATACTCAAGTACATGTATTTTTTTGTGAACAGTTGTGCTTGGCTTTTAGAACCAGTGATGAGAGGAGGTTCTGGAATATAGTTCCTGATGATAGAAAATTAGTTAATGAAATTATATAAGCCTATCCTAGTTGATATCTCAGATAGTTAACTTATCTTCGTAATTTTTTTTAAAAAGGATTCTGAATTGTGTCGGTCCTATATGTCTTTAATATTGGCTTAGAAAGAAAAGGAGAATAACTTCAATAAGTTCAGAAAATGCAGAGAATACAATTTTATTTGTTAATAATCTTGGTCAGTTATATCATAAAAAGGAGTTCATTTAGGGGAAATACAGTGAAATAATTAAGCTCTTTATATGATACAAAAACGATTTTCAAATAAACTTTTTCAGAGTTCTGGGGGGAAAAATCCATGTCTTTTTATTTATTAAATATGAAAATTTATGTTCTACCAATAGCTCGTTTAAATTTTATTTCTCCTGAAAGCTAAACTTGTGTATTTCGCCTTCTCTTTTAGTTGATTCCTTTTATTGATGAAGTTCTCAAAGACCCAAGATTGCAAGATGGGCAGCTATTTGACCATTTAGCAGAAACTTTAAGTTCTTGGGAGGCCAAAGCAGATATGGAAAAAGATGATAAAATGGCTCCCAACTTGGAGAAGGTGCTACTAAATTTCTGGGAGAGACTATCAGAGATCTGTGTGGAGAAAATCAATGAGCCAGAAGCTGATGTTAAGTCTGTTTTGGGTGTATCTAACCTGTTGCAGGTCCTTCAAAAGCCAAAGAACTCATTGAAGTCAAATAAAAAGAAAGTTGGTAAGGTTAGGTTTGCTGATGAGATGCCTGAAAATGATAAAGAGAACGGAAAGTGTGTCTCCTCAGAAGGAGAGAACAGTGAAGGCTCTAAATTAATGGCTGAACCTCCTCCCTCCCATAATGGTTCGGACTTTATATCTCCACTACGGAAAAAGCCTTTGGAAGACTTAGTCTGCAAACTAGCAGAGATGAGCATTAATTACGTCAATGAACAAAAGTCAGAGCAACATCTAAGGTTTCTTTCCACTCTGCTCAACTCCTTCTCTTCATCCCAAGTATTTAAAATGCTACTAGGTAATGAAAAACAGAGTGTCATCCAATCCAAAACTCTTGAAATAGCCAGACTTGTACAAAAGAATCCCGCAGTGCAGTTTTTATACCAGAAAGTAATAGGCTGGCTAAATGAAGATGAAAGGAAGGATGCTGATTTCTTGGTGGACATTTTGTACAGTGCCCTGCGTTGCTGTGACAATAATAAAGAGAGAAAAGTTGTCTTGGATGATCTAACTAAGGTATTACTGTTGTATATCTTTTGAAATTGTAATGGTTTATACTGGCACACTAATTGTAGTTGAGTAGAAAGAGACCTCTGTGGGGGTGTTTTTTGGGTTGTTTCTTGACTATGTCAATTTAAAGACAATATATTTTTTATTATGATTTGGGAAGTGTGTGAGACCTCTGGGTAGGTGTTGAGTAAATACGTTAAGATGACAAAAGCTTGGTAGTAATAAAAGGGTATAAATTCTTTAAGTCCATGCTTATTTAAAGTTGGACTAGCTAAAATTTTAGTTTTGTAATGGTTACGTGATTACTTTGTTTGCTTGTAAAATGTTTTACTGTTCCTTCTAGCAGATTCTAACTCTTTCTTCTTTCAGGTGGATCTGAAATGGAATTCTATTCTTCAGGTCATTGAAAAGGTATCTTAGGGATTTTTTTTCTTTTCGTATTTATGGGCATAGAAAAATTAAAACCCCAGTCATATTCGCATACAGGTATGTAGTCAGGTGTCTGTGTTAGAGAATTTCTTTATTATAGCTTCCCATGATTTGGGAAGATATTTGGTGTTTGTCTCTGTAGTATAATTTTTCTGGTTAGGAATATCAGGGAAGAGTGAACCACAGGCTCTGGAAAATCCCGTTTCTTCCCTAGCAGGTAACAAAGGGAAAGGTAAACATTTTATTATCTTTTAAACTAAGGCTACAGGTTTCTTCTGTAGAAATGGACTGAGTGGTTCTAGTTTTGGCTAGAGCGCATTAGGAAGTTAAGTCTGCCCTGCTCTGGAATATTTTATAGGCAAATTAGTATCTTCCAGCCTTCATTTGATGGCCACTTGACTAAGAAAATTGGTGATATGAATAATGAAAATAAATCAAGGAACATGAACAGTTTTGGAAAAAGTTATAAAAATGGCTTAAGGATTCTTTCCTAATGAAGATGTAAATGATATCACTAGCCATACTTCCAACCATGGCAATGTTATATGACTAGCTACCTAAGATTCTCCCCACCTTTTTTAAGCATTTTTGAATCATTTTTAAATTTTACACAGATAACTCTTTAACTTACAAGTTTATTTTTTCTCTTTAAAAATTATGGTATGAAATACAGAACAGAATTTACCCTCTTAACCATTTCTAAGTGTACAGTTCAGTAATGTTATTTATATTCACATTATTGTGTAGCCAGTCTCCGTAAATTTTCCATCTTGTAAAACTGAAACTCTATACCAATTACACAGTAACTCCCCATTTTCCCAATAGTTTATTTAAAAAAAATTAATATTCTATTTTTCAATGAGAATTATAATTTATCAGGCACATTATTTGTATTAGCTTATCCAGTGCCTTCTCTCTCTATAGTCAGGATATGTGTAAAGCCAAATTATGAGACAGGTGCTTGACAGAGCTAGAATCAGAGTAAGCGGAATTAAAAATCTGCTAAGAGAAGACTGATGTATCTATTTCCAGATTAGAAAGACACCTGCCATGTAGTTCAGAAATGTGTTTGGAAGACTGTTCTCTTTGCGGTCAGTGTTGGAAGTTCATATCTGGTATCTGCCTCCTACACTTCCACGGCTGACTAGCTTCCCACCTCCTTCAAACTGGTCAGATCCTCTCTGTCAATAGCATAAAACATTGAAGAGTTGAACTTCATGTCTTGTTAACCCGAGACACATTCAGAAGTTTATGTTCTGGATTCTGTAGGATTCTATAAAATAGATTGGCTTTATTTGATAAACTATATTAGGAAAGCCAATTTTATAGCCATTTTAACTTTTTTCTTGTTTTTATGTCACCTCATACTTGATGAGTGGAGCCCTAAAGTCACTTTTTTTAAGAACAAACCTAAATTTTGTATCCAGAAAAGGACTTTATAGATTTTTCTAGGTTAATCTTTATTTTTCAAATTAGGAAATAGGCCCAGGTTGGTGAAGAGATTAGTCTAAGGTCGTAAAGCCAGAATAGTGAAAAAGCATGGTCGAAAATAAAAGCTCTGGTTACCTACGATAAGGATAAATAGTTTTTCAGGCACTATCCAATCCACACTTGGATTTTTTTTTTTTCCAGATTGCTTTGAAATGAACCAAGTTGCAAATTCCTTTCTTCTCAGCCCTAAAGCAAAAGAAGCTCTGGGAACATGGATCAGCATGCTTTTGGGGGTGGATTTGCAGTTTTTATTCTTGCTTCTCTACCTCATGAAAATAAACCAGTTGCTGTCAGATATCTGGCCTCAGTAACTATTTCAGAGAATTCGTGCAAATAATTAGAAGTCCCATTGTTCATACTGAAGTCACTTACCATTATTTAATATTAATTGTTCTTTAATTTTGGTAAAATTAACAAAAATTTAATATCTATAGAGCATTTTAAAAATCTGTCCTCAAAGTTCAGCCATTCATTATCCATTGAACATATCTGCAGTGTTGATAGCAGGTATCAAAGAAGTATAAGATAGTCTCTGCTCTCAAGGAATTCACAATCTCATTGGAAACAAGACATACACAGATGAAACATTATAAATGATAATACAATCCAGTAAGTGCTTTAGGAATTCAGAGAGAGTCTGTGAGAGTATGGGCTGGAGAGGATGGGAAGACTTCATAAAGCAGGTGGGATTTGTACTGATTCTCAAAGAATGGATGGGATTTTAGTAAGTAGAGAAAGGGGGAATATTTATGGTTGGGAAGATAGCATGAGCAAAACATGGAAGTGTACGTAGCAAGGCTTACTGGAACAGGGAGGATACCAGCCCTAGAACTTGAGGACGAGGAGTGTGGGACAGTGTTAGGGCCACATCGTGAAGGGAGGTAATATATAATACAAGTAATATCTTAGGCAGATATACTTTTTGATCTTGCTTCTAATCTTTGCTTTAATTTTATGGTTTTAGGCATGTTCCAGTTCAGATAAACATTCTTTAGTAGTTCCTTGGCTAAAAGGAGATATTCTCGGAGAGAAGTTGGTAACCTTGGCAGATCATCTTTGCAATAAGGACTTGGAATCTACAGTGTCTTCTGAACCTCACTTCTCAGAAAGATGGACTCTTCTAAGCTTGGTATTATCCCAACATGTTAAAAATGGTAGGCAAAAATAAGGCTTTTGTTTTTCAGTAGGGAATAATTCTTTCCCTTTTTGGGGAGATTGCATGCTGCTGAGTTTGCATATTATTGGTTGAGAATAACTAGACATAATTCATTCAAATATCTTAATTTCGTAAGCACCCTAAATGTTTATCAATCTTTGTAGCATAACTTGAGAGACATTTAATATTTTGTTTTATATTCTAAAGGGTTTTGAATTTAGCAAAGCTGTTCATGCTAATTTTGTAGAGCATTGATTTTTAAATTTAATTTAAAACTTTTTTTAATGAGCGTTTTTATATGAGAACAGATCGATTTTTTGATATGATTTTCTTCTAATATGCAAACACCTTTTTTTAACACATGGAAAGGCTCAAGTGGTAGTTAAAGTAAGGTATTCAAAATTATACCATTAATATTTTTTATTTTTTATCATTTTTTCCTCTAGATTACTTGATTGGTGAAGTGTATGTTGAAAGAATTATTGTTAAACTTCATGAAACTTTATCCAAAGCAAAGGAATTGTCGGAAGCTGAAAATAATGACTCTTCAGTGTCTTTTATCTGTGATGTGGCCTTTAACTATTTCAATGCAAAAGGATGCTTGTTACTGCCATCATCTGAAGATTTATTATTAACTCTCTTTCAGTTGTGTGCTCAGAGCAAAGAAAAATCACATTTGCCAGGTAAGAGCCTACTGCTCAGATGTTTTGCTGGGAACCTCCGGCTCTGGCCTTCCTGGTATAAGTAACCAGGCTTTGTTAACTGAATCATAATGTGTTTGAAAGTTGAAACCATTCTGAGCAAAGGACTACACATCTTAAACACTGTAGCTTTAAGAACGAAGTTATCGATGTACGTGGACATCATATCTAAAGTTCTTACTTGACAGCAAAGAAACAGTTTTGGAAGGGGCCATGATAGATGAGGTAGAATCTTAGCCCCTTCACTCAGTAAGCCCTGGCAAGCTGCCTAATTTCTTCATGCCTCAGTTTCTGTATTCATGAAGGAGGATGTTAATGTCTTATCTTTCCTTCTCTTATAGTTAAAAATTTTCGAAAGGAATATTAAAAAATACCATTGGTAGAGAGCCCGCCTCCCCAACCCTTTAGTACTGCTCTATTTAGAAAAGGTATACTATTTCTCACATCTCTAAAAGGACAGCTCTCTTGTAAATATGTTCTGAGCAGAAAAAAGCTGACTTTAAGAATCTTACCATTTTTACATTTAAATGGCATGAAGTAGGTTGTATTATTGCATATTTATGACATAGTTATTTTGACAATCGAATTGTAATTTTTGTTTTCTTTTTTAAATGGTACCTTAAAAATCTGAGACCTTCAGTGAGTTCCTTCAGACATTTTGTACTGATTGTAGTTACTTCAGTGGGATTATAAATTACTGTTGACATCTTGATTTTAGACTTTCTTATCTGTAAACTGAAAAATACTTGGCTCTCTGGTGTGAATTTATTGGTCCATCAAAGCGGCAGTTCAGATAACCAGAGTACCTTCCTACGTTTGTCTGCTCTTTGGCTGAAGAACCAAGTTCAGTCTTCATCTTTGGACATCAAAAGGTAACTATTTTTGTGCTTAGTTGCACAGTATCTCTTAATATTTGATCACTATCCTTAAATAAGATTCCACAATTAGTGGGATTACCTATGAAAAATAATTTGTTATGTAAGAAATCTATAGGACTCTTAAGAGAAGATCCAGATTTTTCCGAAAGTTATTTGTTTTAATGATCATCCATTTAAGCTCATTAATTGAAGAATGCTTTGTTATAGCATATCTGGTAATATAAATGAGCCCTAATTTATGGTCAGTGACGTGCTGGTGGTACTATTCTCTGCTTTAGGCTGGTGCGGATTGTAACTATAACCTCTCACAGCCAGCACACATAGTGATCTTTAGTGTTTGTGTTTTGGGGGTCTGACAGCCACGGTTTTAAAATGTTCAATTATAAATATATTTCACATCTCATACCTAAATCCACATATGAAAGTGAAAACTAGGAGAATGCATCCAGAGGCTATTGAGGTTGAGTCAAATCTTTTTCTGATCACAGTGTTCTTTTCATGGAATAAGGTAGCTGCATTTCAGAAATATCTGATCTGAATAGGTCAGGTCCCCTTCATTCTGAGATAGAAGCAGCATTCAATTCAATCATAAATGTTAGATTAAATCCCCAATTTGACTTTGTGTGTGTTGAGAGAGGTGGAGTAGAAGGGCCATTTATCTTTATTTTTGTTTGCCTTTTTTGTTGAAGTAAGCTGTTATCTGCCAGAGGGTATTTAAGTGCACCAGGCTGTTCAGATAAGGGATGGCTTAACTACAACAGTTAAGTTCTTTGCATTCTTTTTAGTCTTCAAGGCCTCTTGTCTTCTGTTGAGGATTTGCTGAATAAGCTTCTAGAGAGTGAAGACACTTACCTTCTGTCAGTTTATATTGGAAGTGTAATGCCAAACGACAGTGAATGGGAAAAGATGAGACAGTCTCTTCCTATGCAGGTATGTTTGAAATTGGAGAGCGCATATCTCATTCTGAAGTGCGGATTTCATACAGGCTTAAATATTTTTGTTTCTGTTGAAGGAAAATAAGCAAATGAAATGAACATCTTTTGTTTTATTCTGGGGAAGAAAAAGGTAAATGAAATGAATATCTTACTTTGCCTTTATGCCTCTGAATGCTTGTATATTGTATGTTTGCTGTTTACAAGATGCCAGTTGACACTAGCAGTAGCCATGGGACAGGGCGACTAAGACCTAGTTTTGTACTTAGGAGTCTTAAAGAAATGTACATGTTGATCATTTCCTTTAGTAGAAACCGGACTTCTAGGTTTCTGTGGTTTTACTGATGAACTTGTAATAACTTCATTTTTGAGTTATTTTAATAACATGTTGAAGGTATTCTAATAACTTTATTTTGTTCCTCGTCTTAATTATATAGGTGGTAAATAGAGTACCTAATGATTATGTATATAATTTATTCTTTTTACAGTGGTTGCATAGACCCCTTTTAGAAGGAAGACTGAGTTTGAATTATGAGTGTTTCAAAACAGATTTTAAAGAACAAGATACAAAGAAGCTTCCCAGCCATTTGTGTACTTCAGCATTGTTGAGCAAAATGATACTGGTTGCACTGAAAAAGGAAATAGTCCTAGAAAATAATGAGCTTGAGAAAATAAGTAAGTATATATGAGCATTCAGATATAAGTGTGGACTTTAAAATAATATATAATTTGGAAATAATTCTGATTATACTGCAATTTAAATCTTTAAAGAATCAAGAATCTAGCTCCTATAACTTGAGAAACTTGAGGTTACTAAGTGATGAATATTAAAGTGCAAATTGGATGGAAACATACTAAAATTTTGATAAAATCTTGTTCTCTGTTGAGCAGAATTTCGTTTAAGATCATTTACTCAAGCTGGCATGACATCAATCTAAGCAGGTCCTATGACACATAACCCTGAATAAAATGGTTAAGGGAGTCTGGTGTCTCATTAAGAATTCTGAATTTTTAGTTAATTTTTGAACCACTATACCTTTCTATTCATTAGGCTATAATTTTTTCCTGGCAAGTGGAGGTCCAAATGTTGAAACCTAAGAGGATTTAGGAAATGGTATAGAATTCTGGTTAGCACTGTGACCTGTACAAGGTGATATGAAAAGAATGGATTTGCACAATTTCTGTGTCAGTCTTGTTTGTGAGCCTTCAGCTGTAACACAGTTACTAGTGGAGGAGAATATGTGCCCTGTGGAAGAAAGCTGGAACACCTCCATTGATAAGCCAGCTCCACATTCAGCTAAGGGTAAAGAGATTAGCCCGCAGTATACTTTGCTCACAGATGAATCTGTCCAAAAGCAGACATGGAAATTAGAGTAATAATTTTTGTAATAACTTATTTTTGTGAATTATATTAGTAATTACAAACTGACAACATTATGTATTTAATCTTCTCATTAGTCCTATCAGCTAAATACTGTTTTTCTTATCTTGACTTGATTAGAATTACTTAGTTTGTAAGGGATAGGATTAGATTTTACAACAGGTCTGAAGTTCCTGAGTCCAAAATTCATACCATACATAGCTTTATAAAGAGAGTTGTGACTAATTATGTA
>NW_011888819.1:1483339-1523387 GCF_000151845.1 Pteropus vampyrus
TTCCCAGCCATTTGTGTACTTCAGCATTGTTGAGCAAAATGATACTGGTTGCACTGAAAAAGGAAATAGTCCTAGAAAATAATGAGCTTGAGAAAATAAGTAAGTATATATGAGCATTCAGATATAAGTGTGGACTTTAAAATAATATATAATTTGGAAATAATTCTGATTATACTGCAATTTAAATCTTTAAAGAATCAAGAATCTAGCTCCTATAACTTGAGAAACTTGAGGTTACTAAGTGATGAATATTAAAGTGCAAATTGGATGGAAACATACTAAAATTTTGATAAAATCTTGTTCTCTGTTGAGCAGAATTTCGTTTAAGATCATTTACTCAAGCTGGCATGACATCAATCTAAGCAGGTCCTATGACACATAACCCTGAATAAAATGGTTAAGGGAGTCTGGTGTCTCATTAAGAATTCTGAATTTTTAGTTAATTTTTGAACCACTATACCTTTCTATTCATTAGGCTATAATTTTTTCCTGGCAAGTGGAGGTCCAAATGTTGAAACCTAAGAGGATTTAGGAAATGGTATAGAATTCTGGTTAGCACTGTGACCTGTACAAGGTGATATGAAAAGAATGGATTTGCACAATTTCTGTGTCAGTCTTGTTTGTGAGCCTTCAGCTGTAACACAGTTACTAGTGGAGGAGAATATGTGCCCTGTGGAAGAAAGCTGGAACACCTCCATTGATAAGCCAGCTCCACATTCAGCTAAGGGTAAAGAGATTAGCCCGCAGTATACTTTGCTCACAGATGAATCTGTCCAAAAGCAGACATGGAAATTAGAGTAATAATTTTTGTAATAACTTATTTTTGTGAATTATATTAGTAATTACAAACTGACAACATTATGTATTTAATCTTCTCATTAGTCCTATCAGCTAAATACTGTTTTTCTTATCTTGACTTGATTAGAATTTCTTAGTTTGTAAGGGATAGGATTAGATTTTACAACAGGTCTGAAGTTCCTGAGTCCAAAATTCATACCATACATAGCTTTATAAAGAGAGTTGTGACTAATTATGTAGTAAAAACCTACGATATGCCAGATTTTATAATAAATATTTGGTCGTTTACTTCTCACAGTAGTCCCATGAGGTGGACTGTAGTATCCTAATTGTAACTATGCTTACAGGTCATTTGAATACAGAGCAGTCTGTCACTGAGGTCCATGCCCTGTTTACTGTATCTGTGCTGTCTCCTGTTTCTTAACACATTGGCTTGAACTTCTCATTTCAGGTTTTGGATATCTTAGTTGTTTATCCTGTATGCACTTCTTACCATTCGAGGCAAAAATAGTAGGAAGATTATTCAGTATCGCTGATAATTAAGGTCCCTGTCACATTCTTAACTAACCAGAAAAGGGACCACTAAGTAAGATTTGGGAGAAGTGTGGTATTTTGTATCAAACAAATGTTATGAATTTTCATCACCTTGAATATCTCAAAGCATATTTAAAAATTAGTTCATAGATATTTTGAGATTAGTGGACATAGCAGTGTTAGGAAATGGGGCAGAGAAGTGAAGGTGATTGAAAGGTCTGTTCCCAAAGTGCACTTGGTAATGTGTCATCCATTCTGGTAGTTGCAGAACTGCTCTATTCACTGCGATGGTGTGAAGAATTGGACAATCCGCCTATTTTTCTAACTGGATTTTGTGAAATGCTTCAAAAGATGAGTATTACATATGATAACTTATGTGGACTTGGTAATCCTTCTGGCCTTTTGCAGCTGCTATTTAACAGGTAAAAATCCTTTTCAATTTCCATTTTTTTAAATGACTATTTAATTGCTAGTTTATGGCTTTGTTGCTAGTTTATGGCTTTGTTTCTATAAAATGTAAACCTTCTTCATGCTGATTTTTTAGGTAAAGGGTTGGTCTAAATTAACCCAAATTCTTAATGATAAATACTTTGTGGTTACTAAGTACTTGATTTACTTTTCTGGGGAGATATTTGGACTTTACCTGTAGAGATATTTGGACTTTGCCTGTAGAAGCTGTTTTAACTTGTCATCTGCGACCCATCCTCCCAATGCCCTCAGATTCAGTCTTTTATCTTGCATGTTGTTACAGGTGCATCTTAATATTATAACCACAAACCCTCTCCCCTAGATAAGGAAGTAGATATGCAAACCAGTCCTAGAGATTACAGCAGTTAGATATTAAGCTTGTTGAACTTAACTCTTTAACGGCTTCCTCTTTAAGAGTTTTGCTCTTGCTAATAGTATTTTGAGTATGCTTCCCAGTGTCGGAGGCCCCGGGCTGGACAGGCCTTCCTCTCCAGTCCCACTCCGCATACTCAACTCTCAGAACTTTACTCAGTGAAGTGTCTTCTGGGTTGTGTCCTTCTCCCAGCTGCAGCTGCCATTCACTTCAAGCCTGACCTTTAAGGTCTTCTCCCCACTGGGACCGGAGAGGCTTGGTGATTGCCTTGGGGTGAGAGCTCAATGCCAGCGTGAAGGTGTCGGAAGTTCAAGCTCCCAGTCCTTTCAGTAATGGCAGTTGTTTGGATGCAGAACTCTTGTGTGAATCGCTACCCTCACAAGGGCATTTATTTAATTCTGTAACAGGAATCCAAATCTTAAATACACTTTCAAAATTGATTTTTTTTTTCCTTTTTTAGATCCAGGGAACATGGCACTCTGTGGTCTCTTATTATTGCTAAATTGATCCTTTCTCAAAGCGTTTCACCTGATGAAGTCAAAAGGCATTATAGGAGAAAAGAAGGGTATACTTATTTAAAATGTTTTTCCTTTGTAATTTATTGTAATTGGTCACCTTGGCAACCACCAACTAATGAACAATCTCTAATGAATCAAAACCGGTATAGGAGATGAAGAAATTAAATTAAAGGAAATGAGAATTAAAAACTTTAAAACAATTTCAATTGCTTTAGGTTTGAGACACAATTTTTTTTGTAATTTTAGCTTTACAACATTTTGTTGTGAAATTTTATACTTGTTTTAAACAATTAGAATTTTATAAACTTTTCCTCTTTTCCCCAAAAATCTTTCTGGTAGACATCTTTCTTTTTCTCCACTCTGACTTCCTTTTTCTATCACTATTTGCTGTATGGGAGTGATGGGGAAAGTTACTCCTGTTATATAAGGATCCTCCTACTGAAGTATAGTCTACAAATGCAGTAAATGTATTCTTAAGACAAAGAAAGAAATTACATGATTGGACAAAGTAGAGATCTACTAGAGTTGATCATACTAGAGAAGCTGAGCATTCAGCTGAACACTCAGCTGAAATTTACCAAGGCACATTCTTGAATTTACTGATTTACCAAGAATAATTCTGGAATGATATGTATATGTTCTGGTACAGTAGAATTGTAAAGTAGACTTCAATTTTTAAATCTTTTTTGAAAATTTACGAAACATTATTTTGAGATCATTATAGATTTATTATGTTGAAGTAAATAAAGATTCACATACAGTTGTTGTAAGAAATAAAAAGAGATTTCATATATCCTTTCCCCCATTGATACCATTTTGCATAACGTTAGTACAATTTCACAACCAAGAAAATTGATACAATCACTATATTGACCAGGTTTATGTGCACTCACATGTGTGTTCTGTGTAGATCACACGTGTGTGACTACCACTGCAGTTTAAGATACAGCACAGTTTTAATCATAAGGATCCCTTGTGTTACTCTTTTATAGCCACAGCCACCTCCCTTCCTATTTTCTCATTTCTGGCAACCAATAATCTGCTCTCCCTCTCTGTAATTATATCAACTAGGAAGTTTATATAAATGGAATCATACAGTATATTATCTCTTGATATTGGCTATTCAGCATCATTTAAAATTTTTTCTCTGATTATAAAGGTAATGGAATTGACTAAAGAACTATTAGAACTAATTACTTCTGAGATGGATATATACTTGACATGAACAAATCAATAAGTTTCTTATTTATCAGTAATAATCAGTAAAAAATGACATAGGAAAAAATTCCGTTTGCTATGACAACAAAATAAATATATACAAATTAACAAAATATTAGAATTAAAAACTCTAGTAAACATTACAAAAGAAAAAGATAAATCATAGAAATGGTCATAGCAATCTATAGTTTCAGTGAAATCTCAGTCAAAATTTTAGCAACATTCTTTTGAAAACCTTGACAAACTGTCTTAAACAAAGGAAACATGCTTAGGAATAGGAAATTTCTGATAGAGCAAAGTGAAAAGGACTTACCCTACTAAATACATGAAATTGGTGAATAGACAAATCAGTGAATCAAAATAAAATATAGAGTCCAGGAACCAGTCCATGCATACATGAGAATTTGGTTTTTGATACAGGTGGCCTTTCAAATCAGGAGAACCAATAATAAATGATATTAGAAAAATTGGATATGTATTTGAAAAAATTAGCAAGACCTCTTCACTTACATATACATAAAAATAAAGTCCAGATGAAAGCTAAATGTAAAATGCACATTTATAAAAGTATTAGGGGAAAATAAGAGATGGGTAATCCTGGCATGGGGAAGATCTTCTTAAGCAAAGCACAAAACCTGGAATTCATAAAAGAAATAATAGATGTTTGATTCCGTAAAAATGAAGACTTTAGCAACCTAAGCATGCATCAACAGATGAACAAACAAAAATATGTAGGGGAGGGTTTCAGTTTTGTGAAAAGAGTTCTGCAGATTGGTTGCACAACAGTGTGAATATATGTCACACTATTGAACCGTACAGTTAAAAATAGTTAATATAATAAATTTTGTATATTTTACCACAATTAAATATTTTTCAAAAGGAAAAAAGAAAACTTCTGTTTGACAAAAATATAGTAAACAAAGGTTAAAGGACAAGTGACAAAATGGGAGAAAACCCTTGTAAATTAACAAAGAATTAATGTGATCTTCTGTTAATCATTAAAACAATCCAAATTGAAAAATGTGTCAAGGACTTGAATAGGAAATTCATAGATGAAATAAAATAGTCAAAGGTAATTCATTTATGAAGTGTGAAATATAAATTTGCCTTAATAATGACAAGTATAAATTGAAAGAAGCATATTTTATCTAACATATTGCCAGGAATTTAAAACATTCATATGTGTACAGCAAAACAGTCACGTGTGCACATTTCTGGTGAAAGTGTAAATTGATTATACTTTTTTGGAAAGAAATTTGAAATGACCAAAATACAATTGATCTTGCAATTCTGCTTCTAGGAATCCAGCCTATAGAGGTATTTGCACATATGCAAAGTATCTGCTCAAGGACATCATCACTGCATCATTATTTTTAAGAGCAAAAATTTGGGGAATAAAACCTAAATGTCCACTTATAGGGAAATAATTAAATTTTGATAACATCCATGGTATGAAATATTATTGTTTCTGTTTTTCATTTATTGGGTAGCTTTAAAATGGAAAGAATAATTTATACCTATATGTTCTGACATAGAAAAATCTACAAAGTATATGTGACAGTAACACAACTTAAATATTTTGTATTCAGGTATAGAAGTGACAAATAATATAGCAATATGTTCAGTATGATTTCATTGTATAATCTAACTATATACATACACATAGGAATATCAGTTCATAGAAAGGACATACAAATGGTACTGTTTAAATCAAATCAGTTGACTCTTAAAGCATAACTATGTATTGTTTGTCTAATTAAGAAAAATCATCTATGAGGAAAAGATTTATGCTCATTTTAAATATAAAAACATGTAAAAAAAAAAAAAGCAGCAAAAAATATTTACAATTTCATCATCCAGAATCAACAATTGTTCATTTCTTTTCCTAGTTTCTTTTACTTTTTTTATGCGATTATTTTGTATAGTGGAATTATTAGTCCTTTTGAACGGTCTAAAAAGGAATTTTCTGAAATAACTGCATATTTAGAATAAATATTCATACTTTTCTTTTAAACAGTTTTTTTCCACTAACGGAGGGTAATATGCATACCATTCAAAGTCTCTGTCCATTTTTGTCAAAAGAAGACAAGAAAGAATTCATTGCTCAATGTATACCTGCCCTTCTGGCCTGGACTAAGGAAGACCTTTGCAGTACTAATGGTTAGTTTCTTAGTAATACATATTTTATTGATTTGATTATTGCTTGAGATGAAAGTAGTGTTCTTAATATCTAAACCCAAATCTAGCAGAGATAAATTATAGCTGATTTATTCCTAGTTTATACTCTTGCTACCTAACAAGCTCACAGTCAGTAGAATGAGTGTCATTGGAGAGTGGTCATTACATTTTGTGGTGCAGAAATGCTGCGGCCTTATGGGAAGATCTGCAACCACAAACACCCTCTGATCACTTCTTTTTCATCTGTAGCTTTATTTTTTTAGCTGTGCCTCATTTCAACCTAGTCAATCAGTGATTAAACATATAAAGGCAAAAGATGAAATAGCTTTGTTGTGTTTTAAACTTTTTTGGACACTGCCATCTATTCAATTGTTTGTTAATTTAATAAACCCTTATTGAATGCTGGCTATGTGTTTTTTATAGAGCAGATATACGTAAAGTTATATCATGTGATAACTGATATAACAAAAAGATTTCCAGTGTGCGTGAGTGGCAGAAAAGGAGTTTTCCATTGTATTTTGAGTTGTCAGTGGTGATTTCACAAAGAGAACTATTTTAACTGAGTGTTGAAGGATAATTTTCCATATGGCCATAATTTGAGAAGTTCATTCCCGTTATACAGAAGCATAAAAGAGTGAAGATAATTTAGTTGAGCTGGCTGTTAAAGTAGAAGGTGAGGGACAAAGGATGTTATAATGCACAAGAAGATGGATTTTGAGAAATGGTAGGGAGCAGATCATAAAGGCATAGGTTGGTGAGTTAAGGAGTTTGGACTATATGCTATAGGCAGTAAGGAGCTGTTGGTCTGAATTAGGTAGGAGAGTAGTAAGGCAATCAACATTTGCATTACAAAGCTTATTTTAACAACAGTAGGAAGGATAGATGTGAGAGAAGAGAGGTTGGGGGTAGAAGACCAGATAGGAAGCTATTAGACTAGTTTTAATGAAAGATAAGAGAGCTTAATTCAAGGTATAGGTGGAAGAGAGGAGATGGAAATGAAAGAGAGAAATGAAATATAATCGAAAGCGCTCTGTGGTAATATTTCTGAACTGGGTGGTTGGAAGTACTATTAGCTCTTAAGAACCAGCTGATGTCAAAAGTAAATGTTTGTGGCGTTAAACTTTGCTGTTGAGTTCACTTATAGTCTTAGACTATGGGATTAAGTTGGGATTTGCAGTTGTGAAATGAGTTCTGAAATGCAGTTGAACTGACCGCATAGAGGAGTGCCTAATGGGAGTACAGGTGATTTCTCCCGCACAGGCTGGCCGAGAGGAAGAGGGGCAGGAGTCCGGGCTGTGGTGTCACACCACTGTGTACCGCTCACACAGACTAACGGTGCACAGCTGGGCAGAAACCTGGCAGGTGGGACGCCCGAAGGAGGGCAAATGTTTTTGATATTCGACAATCAATTTTGCTCTTTCAGCCAAAGTGATGGAACAGAATTAGCTAACAGATACTTTTTAGTTGGTAGAAAATCAGTTGTTTCTGATTATATTGAGTCTCTTCTATTTTGCCAGTAAGATTAAAACAATCTTTCTCTGCCTTCAAAGGAAGATGAAATGCATTACACAGTTAACCCTTGACCAACACGGGTTTGAATTGCGCCATATTTTTTTCAATAAGTACACAGTTTCTTCTCTGTATCCCTGGGTTTCTCATGAGTATTTTTGATCCATGGTTGGGAATCTACAGTTGTGGAGGGCTGACTGTGTGTTATTCTATGCCATTTAATATAAGGGACTCAAGCATCTGCAGATTTGGGTGTCCGTGGGGGCAGGTGTCCCAGAACCAAGTCCCCATGGGTTCAGAGAGATGACTGAGTTTGGGGGGAGTCAGAAGGTACGTGCAGATTTTCGACTGAGGGTTGGCGCCCCTTAACAGTCCCGCCCCCCAGCACTTCTTAAGAAAAGTTTTGATCCATCTCCAAGTAGACCTTTCTTTTGTATCATAGCAGTACAATTTAAATTTTTTTAATTTTCATTTTGAATTTTACTTTAGGAGGTTTTGGACATCTTGCTATTTTTAATTCTTGTCTGCAAACCAGAAGCATAGATGATGGAGAGCTATTACATGGTATATTAAAAATTCTAATATGCTGGAAGAAAGATCATGAAGATATTTTTCTTTTCAGTTGGTAGGTAGTACTTTATATGACGTTTTCTTTCCCTATATACAACGTGGACCCAAATTGTGTATCTTATAGTCACGATTTCGTAGAATAATATGATGGTAGATATTTAAGTCAGTCTTTTATGAGTATATAAGATTTAAAGTATTTTCTAATTGAATGTTTATAATTCTTTAATGTTTTTTCTTATTTTGTTTTGTTTTTGTCTTTATCACAGTAATCTATCAGAAGTAAGTCCAGAGATACTGGGAGTAAATATAGAAATAATCCGGTTTCTTTCCCTGTTTCTGAAATACTGCTCGTCTCCTTTGGCAGAGAGCGAGTGGGACTTCGTCGTGTGCTCCATGTTGGCCTGGTTGGAGGTAAATTAACCTGATGTGTCAGGACCTCTGTTGGGTCTTCCTGCATATCTATACCAGAACTGTTTACTAATCATATTAAGTAGTGATTGTGATTGGTGCCTTTGCAAACATTTAAACACTTAATAGTGTTTACTGTCCCATTTCACAGAATGGTAAAATAATAGAGGTTTAACATCTGTCAGTATCATTCAGTGACTATATCTCCTAACTGCTGTTAAACTGTTCTCTTCATTAACTCTTTCAATATATTTGCAAAACACCCCTTTCAAGTTTTGTCTTTTCATGACAAGTTTTTTGGACTTTTGGTTCTAATTAAATTATTCTTAAAACATGCTGTGTCAGTATTGCCAGAGTGATGCATTAGAGATTAAGCAAATTCGAAGAGAATTAGTGTTCTTTTTAGCAACCAGATGTGTAATAGTTGTGGTCCCCAGCACAGCAAGTCAGTTAAATCAAGGTTGAATGTCTGCTTTGCCTGCTATTAGCTTGGTGGTTTGAGGTTTTAAACTTGACCTAATCGAACCTTAATTTCATTATTTTAAAATAACTTAATGCCCAATTAGTAGGGTTCCTGAGAAAATTATAAATGTATCTTTAATGTATTTCACTTGGTAAATAGATGTTTTTCTTTTTTAGTTGTAGAAATAAAAAAGCATTTCCATATAAGATTCATTCTAATTCCTAGATTTAATTTTGAAAAGATTATTTTTATATAAAATATATGTCTTCTGAGACTATACACTTCAACGGCTTATTTTTAAATTTAGAGAAATGAAAAGGACTGTTGCCTTGATTTGCAATGTTTTGGTAGAAGTCTGCTTACTGATTTCATTTTTGTTTCTTCAGACAACAAGTGAGAATCAAGCATTATATTCTGTTCCGCTCGTTCAACTGTTTGCTTGTGTCAGCTGTGATTTGGCCTGTGAGCTCAGTGCTTTTTTTGATTCTACAACTCTGGATGCGGTTGGCAAGCTTCCTGTAAATCTAATCAGTGAATGGAAAGAATTTTTTTCCCAGGGCATCCACAGTTTGCTTTTACCTCTTTTGGTGACTGTTACAGGCAAGTGAAAAAGGGAATAATAGTGAGATTCATTAAAAATGACTTGTCAAAAATTTCAAAAAATCTTTAGATGTTTAAGTCAAAACAGTACAGAATAATAAAAGAGCCAGAGAGAAAGCTAGGCATCTCAGAAGCATCATATATGCTCAGTTTATGATAAGAATTGAAAAATGGCAAGGTAGCGAAAGACAACTGCAAATTAAAGTAACAGTAATTCAAATAACATGAATAGGTCCTTTATAACATGAACTTTCTCTTTTTTAAGGATGATATAATAGAAATTATTGAACAGTTGAGATTATCTGAAATATATATTCAGTTCATGTTTCTAGTTAGGATTAGTCTAATGTTTGTCAAGTTTTTATTTCATTTTCTTAAATAACATTTGATTATCTGTGAATCAGTCAAGCTGCATTACTCATTTTGTTTTGGTATGTGCATTTTTTTTTCCTTTTTGTCATCAGGAGAAAGCAAAGATACATCTGAAACATCCTTTCAGAATGCGATGCTGAAGCCCATGTGTGAAACATTAACATACATCCCAAAAGATCAGCTGTTGAGTCACAAACTCCCTGCACGATTGGTTGCTGGCCAGAAAACAAACTTGCCAGAACATCTCCAGACTTTGCTAAACACGCTGGCCCCATTACTCCTCTTCAGAGCTCGGCCTGTGCAAATTGCTGTTTATCATATGCTATACAAGTAAGAATTCTGAATCATTGTTGTGGCGGTCTAAACAAATAGTACATATAGTTAATTTTAGCACTTAGTCATAAAAAAAGTCAAAGTTAAAAAAGCAAGAAAACAAAAGTAAACTTGCCTGCATGGTTTTCTGCTCTTAAGCATGATATTTAACAATGGACAATGTAATAGAAAATAATTTAAAATAAGGTTCTAATTTCCAGGTTGATGCCTGAATTACCACAGTATGATCAGGATAATCTAAAGTCATACGGCGATGAAGAGGAAGAACCAGCCCTGTAAGTTTTTTAAAATAATTTGTTTTATTAAATTATTATAATTCATCTCACTTATAATAGCTTTAGAAGACTGAGACAACACAAAGCTCTAAATATAGAGCGTATATTTATTCATTCAACAGATCTTTTAAAAGTATCTATAAGATGTAAATTGAAATCTAGAGTTCACTCAAAAAGATTGTTTCTCTCTCTTTTTAATTGTTCCTAAATCTTATTTTCAGTTTGTTGCTATTTAGTAAAACTTCTTTGGCAACATGGTAGCTTTTGTGGAAAGAGTTAGATTAATTCAAATACATATTGAGCACCCATTTTGTGAAAAGCATTAATTAAATGCTGAGGAGAGAATACAGTGTTTAGTAAACATTCTTTTTCTTAAGGAGCTTTCAATCCACCATAAGACAGGATTACTCTGTAATAGAAGACGGTGCTAAGAGAAAAGATAGAAAGTGTGTTAAAGGAGTCCAGCTGCTGTGCATCAGGAAGGAAAGACTTTTTCTTGCAGAAGAGACATTTATGCTGTACCTTTCAAGTTAGTTGGCATTTCAGCAGGGCAGGGAACACAGCAGAAGCGAAGGGAACAGGGCAGGGAACACAGAAGTGAAGGGAACGACGTGTGATGGCGTCGAGGCGTGAGTGTTCAGGATGTGCTTGGGGAATGCGGAGTGGGCACCACTTTTTTTTTTGGTCTATATCCTCTCACTAGAACTCTGTGAGGTCAGTTTTTTTTGTTTCTCGTTCTCAGCTATATTCATGGGACCCAGAATGGTTCCTGGTCTAAAGCAGACTCATGAGTAGTGCTCATTTGTTGAATGAAAGAATAAGTGAACAAGCTTGTGTGGAGTAGGCAGGGAGGGCATACTGAAAGATAAAGCTGGAAGGGTACGTAAGGTAACGGAGGCCTTACGAATGACAGTTTTTAGGATTTGGGACATTATTTGATTGAAGATGTGATATCACCAGCTCATCGTGGCAATAGTACGAAGCATAAATTGTACAAAGAAGTGAGCAGAGACCATCCCAGAAATCATAACAGTGTGCATGGGGCAGTGTGAAAGTAGATTCCTGAGCTGATATTGGTAAGATCTCGTGACTGTTGGTATGGAACAGAGAAGGGGTGGTACATGAGATGGTGGTGTTAAAGGTAAAAACTTGAGGGCAGAAGCTTAAAGACCTGTTTATGGGCTGGGAGAAGGGCCATAAGGGATGTCATAGAGAACAGATCTGACAAGATTTACAGAAGTATTTCACTTTTTGAGAATTTCTTAAGCTCACCTGAAAGTGTCAGTAAGTGCAATAGTTCAGTAAAGAAGAAATTTAATTAATGTCACAAATTAATGTGAATGTTAAATTTACTTTCCTGAAAAGACAGTCTTAATGATCTCTGTACCCGTTACAGCATGATAAAGGACATGGCAGGACTTGGTAGTTCTTGTTTTCCTGGTTTGCTAAAGGACTTTAGTCTGATCATTTTATCTTCTCTGGGTGTGTGATTTTTTCTTTTTTTTTTCATATATTAAACAGAAGGTCGAAATAGATATTTTCTACACTTGATCTTAGCCAAAAGGCCGAGAAGCGATGAAATAGATGTTTTCTATAAGGAGCCTACCTTTAAATACTGACTTCTAGTCTATAGTTTTATAACCTATTATTTATTTTTAATACACAAATATAAAATTTACACATTTTTAAATATTTTATATTTAATGTATCACATTTATATATTATATATTTTATATTCACATATTTATAAATCTAAAAATATATATACTTTTTCATGTATATATCATATATATTTATATAATATATTTTATGTCTTTCAGAGTCTGTAATTGCCATTATGTGAAATTAGGAGTTAAATTTGAGTATGTAAAAGAGGACTTTTAAAATGGTTTTTGGAAAAGAAAGATTTTTTAAAAAATGAGGTTTATACATGCTGTCAGTTTGTTAAGGGAATGAGTAATGAAGAAAATTGTGCTGTTTCATCATTGATTTTTAGATCACCGCCAGCAGCGCTAATGTCTCTTCTTAGCACTCAAGAGGACTTGCTAGAAAATGTTTTGGGGTGTATTCCTGTTGGACAGATAGTTACTATTAAGCCGCTGAGTGAGGACTTCTGTTATGTTCTGGGATACCTTCTCACTTGGAAATTAATACTTACTTTCTTCAAAGCTTCGTCATCTCAGGTAAATAAATGTGACAGCTTTTGACAGTTCTGTCCTATATGTATTTTTCTTTTTTCCTATCTTGATGAAAAAGGGAATGACACTTTAATCTAATCTTGTCTGGCTAACTTCAGCCTTTTTGCTGAATTTATTTCTGTTCTTCCTTCCTCTCACAGTTTTTACACACAGAGTTTTTGCAAAAGTATTTAGTCTCTGGAATGCGTGTAGATCAATTTCTTTCTAACAGAATGTAGCCACCAAGTCCTTTTAATGCAGGACACAAGATTTGTATAATTAATTTTGTACTACCATAGTAGTAATATCAAAAGAATTGGATCTTGCTATTTTTTTCTTTGGCCAATTTCTGACTCTTGTGAAGATTTTGTTAATATATCACTGGGAATTTACTTATTTGAAAATCAGTGTTTGGAGAAAGATCTAGGAAATATTTCCTGTGTAAATCAAGCTATTATTGTCTCTAAATGGTGAAAATATCCTGTAATAATAATTTTGTCGAGATTACTCTGCCACTAGATGTCTCTGTTGTCTTATATTTAGGAAGACCTCATTATCTAGGAAGGAAACTGGAAAAGCCTACTGCAATTTTTTTTTTTTAAATTCTTTTTAGGCAGATGCCCTCTTTAAAAATTTCTATCAAACTTCATTTGAATCAGTTTAATAAAGTATGGCTTCTTTGACAGGTAAATACAAAAAAACTTAGTTTATCACTTCATATTTGAAGTGTGACTAAATTATCATGGCATTCATTTCCAATGTGATTTTTCAGAATGTTTAAATTATATTTATGTTGTTGCAAAGAAGCCGTATGTTGGTGCAGATGTATCAACATTTTGTTTATTCATTCATCTGTTGATGGATATTTAGGTTGTTTCCACTCTTTGAATATTATGACTAAAGCTGCTGTCAACTTCCATGTATAAATTTTTGTATGTTTTCATTTCTCTTGTGTTGTATACCTAGGAGTGGAATTACTCTGTAATGTACATGTGTTTTTAAAAGTCCATTGCTATGTATGATTAATTTTTTTTTTAGATTCTACTTTCTTTTTTATTTTGAAAAAAATTCAAATTTACAGTGAAGTTGGAAGAATAATTTAAGGACAAGTCATATACCCTTTTCAGAGAATCACACATTTTTACTGTGTTGCTACATTTGCACGTGCCATGCTTTCTCTGTATTTCCTTTTTCCTGCTGATCTATTTGGAAGTTGCAGACATCATGATACTTTAACAAAAGTATTTAAACATTCATCTCCTAAGAACAGGGACATGTTTATACATAAGCGTAATGTAATTATTACACTCCAATTTAATTTCGATGCGTTAATATTATCTAATTTGTATTCATATTTCCCCAGTTGTCCAGTAATGTCCTTTATAGTTTCAGTTCCTTCTCTGTTGAGGATTTAATTAAGGTCAGTTTGCATTTGTTTGTCACATTTCTGTACTGGTAATTTCCCTACCTTTCTTTTCTTTCTTGTCACTCACCAGGTCAGTTATTTGGTAGACCATCTTACCATTTGGATGTGTCTGTTTGTTTCCTCATGATTAGATTCTGGTTAATTTTCAGCAGGAGTGCTTACTGCACTGTGTGATGTGTCCTCAGTGTGTCACCTGTGGGGGCACAGAATGTCACCGTGTCCTTTTATTGGTGATGTTAAGATCGGTTACTTGGTAAACACATTTATGAAATCCATTGTTAAACTACTTTGATCAACATATATTAAAAATTCCAAATTCTATGGCTTGATCCTTGTATTTGAGCGTTCATAGTATTATGAAAATGGTGTCTGACATACTATGAGGAAATGTATGGTATAGTGGAAGAAATCATTTTAAAATAGCTACAAATACCAAAGAGCTTCAAAGTAAATGCCAACAAAAGAAGACGACTGTTATTTAGGGACAAGGAGTCCTAAAGTGCGGGTCTGTCACAAATACCTATAGTGCACCCAGTGGTGCCAGGTTTTTATATTTTTAAAAAAGAGACCAATCCATATTTTTATGTGAAATTTCCTGATTTGTAAAACAGCTGTGAGAAGACCTCAAGATATTTTGTAGTACTGATTTGTGCTGTGTCCTAAAGGGATGCTGGGGTGTTTTATATTGGGTGGTGTCAGCCCTGAAAATGGAATTAGTTTTAAGCAGGATTTTGAAAGATTAAGGACTATGGTGTGGAAGGAATGTGTGGAAGACTTGGGAGGAGAGTGAGTGAACAGCTATGGGGAATGGTGAATAGGTATTCGTGGTTCAGGGACTCCAAAGGGAGGTAACTTATTAACAGGGAGTCAGTTTGAGAAAGATATTAGAAGCATATGTCAAATAATGCGAGAATAGTGAAAACGGCTGCTAGTTTGTGAGGAAAGGGAACGGTGCCTTCAGATGGCCCACTTGCAAAGTAAGAATGTGGCATCTATTTCATAGGACTCTTCCATGTCATTCTAAGTGTTCTAATTAATGCTTTTTTTTTTTTTTTTACTGTGTTCTTATCTGGTTATCTGTTATATTTTGATTCATTCTTATCTACTGATTGTTTAATTGGGTCTGCTAACAATTTTTTTTTGCTTTCCACCAGCTTCGGGCTCTGTATTCGATGTACCTTCGGAAAACAAAGAGTTTGAATAAATTGCTCTATCACCTGTTCAGGCTTATGCCAGAAAATCCAACCTATGCAGAGATGTCTGTTGAGCTCCCAAATAAGGAACCTAAAACCTTCTTTACTGAAGAGCTCCAGTTGAGTATTAGAGGTCAGTGAGATGTGTGTGTGTGTTTTCTCTGAGAGACTAGGCTCAGGCCAGGTTGGGTTATGCATTACCCTGCAATGTGGAGAATAGCCCCAAAGGTGGACCCTGGCTATGGGAATGTTGAAGTGCAAGATTTTCCACATTTCTGCAAATAGGACATATAATTAGATCTTGTGGATAAGATTGTTAAGAATTTAATACATTTTTGAAGCCTAGTTTGTTGAGCTGTTCTCTTTTGCTCCGTAAACAAATATTTGTTATGTGATAATATTTTGTAGGACTATAAATAAGTAGTCTTCAGTTGAGGAAACTGAAAAAGATAAGTAAAGTTTATATCCTTTACCACGGGAGCTCAGATTTTAGCTGAGGGGATAACACTAGCTGTCTTATTGTGTTATAAGTGATTTCCTAAGAGTAGTTTTTTAAATATCTTAGAGCTTTGTAGATGGGACTGTGTCTTGTGAGTATTTTGGTAGATATTCTAGGACTTTTGTATAATATAGCAGTGAACGCTGGGGAAAGTAAAGGAGGCCACACTTCATTATTTATAAGAAAGAGAATCTTTAATTTTCCTTCCTTTTAAAAATGTGTGTTTCATCTTATTTGTGACCTGTCATGTGAAATATAGAATGCTATTTCTAGGCAGATTTTTCAGTGTTGATTGGGATCTTTTTTTTTTTTTTTGACATTCTAATTGTTCCTTTTGAGTATGTGGGAGAAAGCTAATACTCTAGAATTCTCGTTTCTTTGGTATATTTGTTTTATGAACTCTGTCACTAATGTTGAATTAAAATTGATTTCCTAATACTAATACTAAAATACTAATGTTAGTCTGTTGTTCTATGTACGAAATCATGTTACTAACTAAAAATTTGCTTTTTCTTTAGAAACAACAACTCTTCCATACCATATTCCACACTTGGCTTGTTCAGTCTATCATATGACATTGAAAGACTTGCCCGCCATGGTTAGGCTGTGGTGGAATAGTAGCGAGAAGCGTGTTTTCAATATTGTAGATAGATTTACAAGCAAGTATGTCAGCAACGTTCTTTCTTTTCAAGAAATATCTTCTGTGCAAACAAGTACACAACTATTTAATGGCATGATGGTTAGTATAATCTTGAATTTTTTCTAAAAAAGCGATTTAAATATTGATTATGTCTGACATTGGTACTGAATATCACCACAGTTGTAGTCCTCGGTTCAGAATTTATAGAAATCACCTGCTTTATTTTATGATTCCATGTATCAAATCTTAGTATTAATGCATAGATTGAAACAGTGGTATAATTTCATTTAACCCTACCAGATAGTCTTTGAACGTTCATTAGTCCATGTAGAATATGTGCGGGAGTGCCTACAGGTGCCAGGCATTGTGTGCCAATCGCTTGGGAGATGAAGCGTGCAGTTGGGCACATTTCCTGTTCCGTACAACATGCAGTCTTAAGAAAGGGGGCAGGCAATACAGACGATGGTGTTTTGCATTTGAAACTGAGACATTAAGGGAAGAGTGCTCTGTTATCAGTGGGAACGGTTCATCTGGCAGAGGGGATTAGGTGAGACTTATGGAGGAAAATCACTTTGATGTGAGCAGGATTTTGTAATGGGGAAATGTGGGGAAAGGTGTTTACTACAGAGAAAACAGTATGGCAAAAGCAAAAGTGTAGAATGAAAATTTCTGTGATTGCCCAAGAAATGATGACTAACCCAGTATTCAGATAGAGTAGGATTCCTGAAGGTGGATGAATAGTCAGAGAACAAGCAGTGGTGAATTAAGGCCATATTGGAAAAGGCCTGAAATGACAGGCTGAAATATTTGGTCCTCCTTAGCCACTGAAAATTTTCCTTTGAGGCAGTGATGCGATCAGAATTTTAATCTGTGAAACTGCTCTGACTGCAATATACAGACGGCATGGGCTGTTAGCCTGGAGCTTGGGCTCAGAGAAATAGTTAGGGGAGACTACTGGTGTAGACATTATGAGCACTGAGCAGGGCCTGAATGAGGCAGTGTTCGTGGGAATATTGCTCACGAATTCTTGGGGAGGGATGTGAGAAATTTTGTGGAAGCATCCAAACTTGTAACTGGAAAATATCTGGGATGAGGTAGAAGGAGAAATTTAAGATGATGCTATGGTTTTTAGCCTGGAAATGGGAAAGTCAGCAGAATAAATTTGTAAAGGATGATAATTTGTGTTTTACGTTGAGTTCACAATGCTAGTATGAAAACCAAAACCAGGTATAAATATTCTGGCAGTTGATGGTGGCTATAAAGATCAGGAGAATTCTGTGGTAGAGAAATACTTGGGAGACTTCTAAATAGAAGTGATATGTAACCTGGGTTTGGAAGACAAGGAATAATTAATAACCCATTCTGTCATTTGCCTACTGAAAAGCTATTTAACTGTTATAGAGTAAGCCTAATATAATATATACTTTTTATGAGCAGAGTGTTTTTTTTTTAAAACAAACTTTGAATGTTATATAATCAATATAAAACAGTCAGCCCTCCATATCTGTGGGTTCTGCATCTGCGGATTCAACCAACCTCAGATCCAAAGTCATGGTCAAATTTGGGGCTGTGGAACCCAAGGGTAGACGGACTTGAGCATCCATAGATTTTGGTATCCAAGGGGTCTCACAGATACTGAGGGACAACTGTATGTCAGGTATTTATTAAATATATCATGTCTAATAAATGGATGTATTTAACTGAGTTTTCTTTGAATGAAAACCAGCTGCTGATAGTCAACCTATCGAGATATTTTTGAATGAAAGAAAGAAAAGAAATTTGACCAAAAGAAAAAAAAATTGCCTTTCATGTGTTACAGGTTAAAGCTCGAGCTACTACTCGAGAAGTAATGGCTACTTACACTATCGAGGACATAGTTATTGAACTTATAATACAACTGCCTTCAAACTACCCATTGGGTTCAATAACAGTGGAAAGTGGGAAAAGGGTCGGAGTAGCTGTTCAGCAGTGGCGGAACTGGATGCTGCAGTTGAGCACTTACCTCACCCACCAGGTGAGTTTCTGCACGCCCTTTAGGCTTCCAGACTGCAGATCCCGCCGATCTGCTATTCGAAAGGGCAGTGAAGCTTCTATCTCTTCTGCTTAAGGTAGAAGTAGATATTGTTCCCTTGGATGAAAACAAACACATGCCTAATGACTGGAACCTGCCAAGCTGTTTTAATTTTTAAGGCTTTATAATTTTTTTTTCTGGCATTTGAGAAGAATTCACTTGACTGCATTGGCATTATAGATGATATAGAATTGAGAGGGAGTCTTTTTTAAGATATTGGACAGATGATGATTGTGTTCTGAGCTACTTCTGCTCTTACATTTCAACTCTCCTGTGGTTATAGAAATCTCAGTACTTTCAAAGAGCTTGGACTTTTAAACAACTTATAAGTCTTCTCTAGTTTCGTTTGCACGTTGTGAACATTGCACAGTAAAGAAAAATTATTTTAAAATAAGTATATTCACTAATTTGTAGAGCTGGAACAAATTAGCAGCCAAGAAGGCGAGATGATTGATTTGACCATTTTTAATTGAAAATGAGGAGGACTAATCTAAGTGATATAATTAGGAAGAGTTTCATGAAGTACTGGTGCAGACGCCTTTCTTCCGGGTCTGTCTTTACTAGAGCAAACTATGTCTGGTTCCTGAAACTTGGGTGGTCGTTTAAAATACCAGCATTCATAGAACTTAAAAGAAATGAATATAACGAAGCAGCTTCTCCTTTCTCCAAGTTATAACTCAGCTTTAAAATTTGTAAAGTTGAATAAAAATTACTAATTGGTGGTCTTCAGTGTACATTGACTCTTTGTTTTTTTTCTTGTCAACAGAATGGAAGTATTATGGAAGGCTTGGCATTGTGGAAAAATAATGTAGACAAACGTTTTGAGGGTGTTGAAGATTGCATGATCTGTTTCTCAGTCATTCATGGTTTCAACTATTCTCTTCCCAAAAAAGCCTGTAGAACATGCAAGAAAAAGTTCCATTCAGCCTGCTTGGTAAGTCTAAAGAGAAATTACCTTATTTATATTTTGTGTATATATTCTATATATATATGTGTATATATGTATGTATATATATGATATCTAACTTTGGAAAAGACAACATTGTTAAACTCTTAATTGTAGTTAATGGGTGACATATTAAAAGTGATTTTTCAAAATCCGTGAGAGATAATTTGTAATTTACTAAGAATGGTAGCATTAAAGCAATTTAATAATTGGATGTTTCTAATTTAGCTCTCAGCCCTCAAAAAATAAATGGTCTTTTAAACTTTAGACCATAAAGGAAACTGAAAAAGTTAGAACCGGGAGCCATCTGACTCAGAGCTCTGTGCTCTTTTAAACATCATATTGAAAAGACAATGACCCTAGGTTTCACAGGAGGTCTTCCCTGTAGGTCTTAGTGGCTGGTGCGGGAAGCTGAGGGAGGAGGGAATGGTGGAAGGAGCACTGCATTGTGTTGATTCTGGAGCTGAATGGAGGGAGCAAAATTTCAGTATTCTTTTTCACTTTATCATTTTAAGTTTGCTTCAGATGTTTATGTAAAATGGCAGCTTTAAAATGTTCTTTAACCTGTGAAACCTTTTCTTTTTCAGTACAAATGGTTTACATCTAGCAACAAATCCACTTGTCCACTCTGTCGTGAGACCTTTTTCTGAGGTTTTTTCCCCCCCATTGGACGTGATCCCTGGAGTAAATCAAGCAAAGGCAGTGGATTTGGGTTCGTCTTGAAGGGTTGATGTGAGGAGGGCAATGAGCATTACTTTTAAGTAGGATCTTTTCTGGAAAATTACTTCGGTCAATGTAATGATCCTAAAATCAGGTTTACTTATCTTAGATTGCTTTGTAAATGTTTGGAAACCTTTTCTTTTACATGAGAATATTACATATTTGAGAGAAAATATTTATATTAATAGTTTAACCTCTTTGTATATCTAAAAATAAATATGGAAAACCCCTAAATTACAGATTTGGAATTTGTGAAAGCATTGTACAACTATATTATATTGATAAACCCATTCAGTTCATTGATCTGTGTATTAGAACAGTTCAAGTGAGGCAGATGAATTGAGAGGGTTGATTTATATCTGCAGATATTTTAAGACTTATTTATTAGTTATGACAACAAAATTAATATTCTATTTGTAGATTATTTTAATGATAAAAATGACACTAAGCTATTAATATAGCTTATCTTAAGCTATTTAAAGCATGCTCTAAATCCTATATAAAAGAGTATAAACTGAATTTTAAGGTGCCTCCATTTATTAAGGGTTATGACATTCAGAGAATAAAATTCATGACACTGACCTTTTGCTGTGGAAGAATTTCCATATATTAGTGAAATTCGAATTGCAGATTTCTCAGTGAATTTATTACTCAGTTTGAGTGAGTCTCCAGAGGGTGAGAATTTGAGAGAAACAGGAATTACATTATTTCATTCATGAAGTAGAGTGGTAGTTATACCTCTATTGAGAGGGATGAAATAAATGACTGAATATTTCTGAAACATAAGATTGGTGGAAAAGACAAAAAAAAGTGTAAATGCTGTAGATGGCTTTCAATTTTGTAAGTGAATTTTACTATTCTTACTGGCCAAAGTTTAACCAAATCAGAGATTTGGGGGAGCTAATTTTTCCAGCCAAGTTAAGAATTTTAGTACTGAAATGTAGTATAACAAGCTGAAATGGTGAAACCTGCCTTTTGCCACAGCACTATTACCTTTAAAAACTGTGCCCAAAATATAGGTGTGGAAGTTTGGAACTTGGAGTAATTTTGTTGCCATCTTCTATTACATGGGAAATATTAGCATATCTAACAGCAGCAGGGTTACTAGAAAGATCAGATAATTATCTCTGTTACAGATGTTTAATTGGCAAAAAGCAACCTGTGTTAAATAAAATTATTGCTTACCATCAAATGGGTAAAATGGTTATTACTCAAATAGTATGAATGTGGTCAGAGTATTATAGTTGAGAGTGAAGTATTAAGTGTGAGTCACAAATCTCTTGAGTTGTATTTGTAGATGCAGTGTCCTACCCAGTTCTGTCACCTCAATTTTTTTCTGTAGTATGTATTACCATATAGCCTTGAGGCTGAAAGAGTCAGTAAGTGAAGTACAGATAGCAAAATTCTACTACCTCTTCTTAACCCCTTTCTTAAAATAGTCTTTGTCTCTGACATAATAATTCCAAAGGACTGTGTTACTCCTCTGTAAAAGTTACACACTTTTTCTTTAAAAATTGTATTATATAATAAGAGTTCGTTTATAACTTTTCCCGTATTGGTACTTCTTGGCTTCTAACCCACACCCCAAGTAGAAAAGAAAAGGGAATAAAAGGGAATAATGGAGCATTGTTTTTCCACAGTAGTATTTAGGCATCAGGTTCTTGGTGAAACACTATACTAAGTGGGATACCTACTCTTCATACTTAGGACTCTTTGAGACTTGTAAATAAAAATGTAAAACTTGTTACTGTTTATATGCTAAAGAAAAAGCTTTCCAAAATAAGACTGAAATTCAGAATACCACGTTAATTAAAGTTGTATTTATATAGCTTTGACAATTCTGCAGAGCATCCCTTAAAATTTTAGCATAAGGACATTTTAAATTGCATGAGATTCAAAGCTTTTAGCAAAATTATTAACTTAAAATCCTAATGTAAATTCAGATTTTAGAATTTATTTTTAACTCTTATTTATCACATGCTCAAATGTATGTACATAAGTTTCTGTGGCTTAAATAATTCATGTTATTACTGGATAAGTTTTTGTAGTGTGAACAATTAATGTTATTATTTGATTGTTATACCATATGCCCATTAAGATTCTTTTTAATTACAAAATATTTCAGATATACAGAATAATAACAATATAAATGCCCTTGTACTCTTCACAAACTATTTTGCCATATTTGCTTCTGATTTTTAAAGAAATAAAATGTTACTCTTTCGTACTCCTCCAGTGACACCATCTCCTCTTTCCCTCCCTGTTCGAAGTTGGTGAAACTCCTTCCTGTTCAAGGTTTTCTACTTTCCTGTGTGTTTGTATCCATAAATAATAGCAGTTTTTAAAAAACTTTATATTTGTAATATCCTGTTGTATGCATCTTTTGTAACTTGCTTTTTCACTCCGCTGCTGTTCAGGACCACGTGTGTTTTCTCACCAATTCCCCCTACTAATGGTCATTTCAGGTTTTTTTGTTTGTTTTGCCATTTTGAACAGTGCTACTAGTGTACAATTTTGATGTTTTCTCATGCAAATGTGCTAGATATTCTGGAATTTCAGGTAGTAGGTATCTATACTCTGTGACTTTAGGTGTCAGATTGCTCTCCAGAGTAGTGAGCAAGTTCGCACTCCCAGTGGCATTGTAAGAGGATTCTGATTTTCCTACCTCATCAACAGTTAGTTTTATCAGACTTTTAAATTTTCCAGTTGGAGCTGTGAGATAGTAGGTCTTTGTTTTAATTTATATTTACCTGGCTACTGAGAATCTTTGCTTCATTTTGTATATTTATTGGTCATTATTTTGTGAATTTATTATCTGTATGCCTTTTTCTCTTGGATTACATATATCCTCATTGATCATAACCCATTATCTGTTACTGGGCTTCTTCTAGTATGTGGCTTGACTCTAACATGGGCTGTGGCTGTCTTTAATTATACAGAATTTTCAAGATAACTTTAGTCAGATTTATCATTCTTTTTCTTTAAGATTTTGTCCTTTCCCCGAGGTTTAAAATTTTTTTTATTGTACTATGTCTAAACTTATAATTTCAAAATATGTCTTATTCACTTGAAATTAATTTTTGTGACCGTTGTAAGGTAGAACACCCATGTTGATCGCCATTTCTCATAGCATCGCTTATTAAATAGTACCCCCATTCCCCATTGACTTTGTAGTGCCGCCTCTCATTACCAAATCCCCTTGCCTATGGAGATTGGTTTCTGGACTCTGTATTCTATTTCATTGATCTATTTATCTGTTAATTCTACACTATTTTTTTTTAATAGTTTTTTAATTAATCTTAAAGACTAGGTGAAGAGTCCTCTACTTTTGTTTTTCCTCACGACTTTCCTTGGATAGTCGTATCTTCTGCTAGCCAAGAACTCTCTTTCCCCTGCTTGTTTACTGTCATGGCCAATTTGTCCTTAACTATAATGAGTTGTCTTATATAATAACTTGGCAACTATCCATCTTAGATTTTATCTGGTTTGGCCAGGGGGCTCTTGTAAGATCTTGTGGCCAGATCTTCTCCTTAGAGCCTTACAACCCAATTATCCTGTTCGTTTGCAAAACTGGTGCCAAAAATTTTGTATATCCGTAATGAAATCCTTGAACCTTTCCATGGATTTGTGTTCCTATTTTATAAAAGCTCTTTGCGAAAAGAACTTTGGGCTAATAAGCAGAGTGTTTATCATGGAGCTTTGTTTTTGTTTTTTTTTTTTACTATGGATTATTTTTAAGAACACCAACTTCTTTCGTAGCATTAAGGCATCAAATAATTTGTATATTTGGTGTACAGATTTTATAGGGGTACCTCAGGAGGTTAAGAAATCTGTTTCCATGACATTCCAAATTGATATGCTATTTCAGAAATATACTGGCTACAGTATATCTATTTACTCTTCTATTTTTAGCAGTGTGCTGTGTGCTATAGAACCATAAGTTTGGCCACTTGAACTTGGCTTTTGGTGAGGTACTAGATTCCAAAAGACTCTGGTGTAGTTATTGTATAACCAAATAGTACTGTTCCTTTTAATTCTTTAAAATACCCATTAACAGGTAATATTTATTAGAGTTTAATGGTGGAGTTTTCAAAATGTCTGTTCTTGGTATGGACACCTCAAACTGCAGAACCGTAACCATGGGATTCTCCTTCATTAGCTAAAGGTAATGGAGTTTCTGGATTTGAGAGGGCTACACCAGTAAAATGAGAAGGAGAAGGTGATTATATACTTTATGTGGAATCATTAGATTTACTTGTGCGTTTTGTTCTTGTACCCTGGAACCCTGCTGAACTTGTTTATGAGTTCTACTAGTTTTTTCGTGGATTCCTTAGGATTTTCTGTGTACAAGATCATGCCATTGACAAATATAGTTTTACTTTTTTTCTAATCTGGATGCCCTGTATTTCTTTTTATTGCCTAATTGCCCTGGCTAGGCCCTCCAGTGTTGAATAGAAATAGTGAGAGCAGCAAGTGTCTTGTTTCTGATCTTAGGGGATAAACTTTCAGTCTTTCATCATTGTGGTATTAGCCATGGTAGATACAATCAGATTTAGAGGTGAACTTAGTACAAATTCTGAAGACAGTTCAGCTAATTGAGCTGAAGATCCTCTGATACAGCAGAAAATAACTGTTGTGTCAAAGGAATAGGCTCTAAGTGGCAGTAGATTTTTGATGTATGCCATGCTGTTGAAAAACCATTAGAGCAGAGTTTCTCAACCTCAGTACTACTGGCATTTTGAGCTGCATAATCCTTTGTTTTGGGGACTGTCCTGGGCATTGTAGGATGTTCCGTAGCATTCCACCCTCTATCTACGAGATGCCAGTTGTGACAACCAAAACTGTTCAGACATTGCCAAATGTCCCCTGGGTGGCAAAATTGCCCCCAGTTGAGAACCATTACCTTAGTGCATGGACTAATTGAGCACCACTAAATAGAAATATAATGCGAGTCACATGTTATTTTAAATTTTGCTAGTAGCCACATTAAAAAAAAGTAAGGAGAAATAGGTGAAATTAATTTTAATAACACATTTAACTCGGTATTCAAAGTACTATTTTAAGTACGTTTAATCATGAAAATTATTAGATATTTTTTCATTTGAAACTTTTAAATTTATAACATTTTAATTTAGATACGAAATTTTCATCAGAAATCCTTGATCTGTATTCAGATTTCAGAAAACTTAGTTAAAAATGTAAATTCATATTCCCAAGTCTTTCCAAGCACTTAAAGTTTTCCAATAACTGTATTGTATCCATTTTTAAGTTTAAATTAATTAAAATTAAAAAAATTAAATTTAGTTTCTCAATCACATTTACGACGTTTTAAGTGCTCATTAGCCACATGAGGGTAGTGGCTGTTGTGTTGGACAGGGCAGGCCTAACTTTACACGTACACACAGAAAGAAAAGTTTATGATTCTTTGGGGAAAATCTGGACTCAAACTCAGCTCCAAATACTAATACTTCATGTCTTAACAGCCTTTTGCCCATAAGGATTCTGAGATCATAGCTTATCTTTTGGTTATTTTTTGAATTACACAAAATGTAATTATATGTCTAAGTCATCTATACTTTGATCATATATAGCATTTTCCAGAACTTTAAAGATTAATCCTGCAAATTTTACCTGGCAATTTCATTTAGTAAGTAGAACTTTACTTACTAAAAGGTTGTGTCATGAAGAAACTATTATTCCCTAGTAATGATGCCAAAATGATATTTATAGATTGTTAGACATTTCCACTATTTGGGTGGTTTTAGTGCTCCGGGGCTCCAATGTTTTATGGTAGTGAAATTATTAGTAGAGAAAGTGACCTATGTCTTTGTTTTGTTGTCCATTTATATTTTATAGACCTTACTCTTTAGGAGTTTAGAAGGTGGCCAGGGAATTCTGAAGTACTAATGTCTCCTGGAGTGACATTACTGGAGAGATTTTGGATAGTTATCCTCCTTTTGAGCCATCATAGGACATGGCCCTTCTGTTATGCTATCATTAACCACAGCTGCTCACTTCTCAAAGAACAGAGAACCACTGGGTCTTATTTTTATTTTGGATATCAGTTGCCTTATCTTGAGGGTCAGAAGTGTGTTTGATTTCTAGCTTTTTGAAATGTTCAGTGATTGTTGGAAACCTTCTAAATTGGCATTTCTGAGTCTATTTTCAGAAAAAAAGGGAAAAGCCAGTTCGCTTTTACATTAGCTCTTTAGGCTACCCCAGAATATTTGAAATTTTCTCTAGGTTTGTTTTTGGAGTCTGCTACTTAGTTACCTTTTTTGTTTATTTAAAATTTCGAATTTTTGTCCAAACTCTCCATAAGGGAAAGGTTTCCGAAATAACCTTATGTAGTGCATTTCCTCTTTGCTTAACCTTTCAAGGTCATTTCTTGAATTATAAAGAGCGGGCTTATTTCAGCTATTTCCGTGTGTGTGTGTGTGTGTGTGTGTGTGTGTGTTCGTTACTTTTAACCATTTTGCTCCCATCTGAGGGGCTAATAATTAAGTGAACTGTTTGGTATGGAACTCAAGGTCCAGGACAATAAATAGATCTAACACAATTCTGAATTCTGTAGCAAATTTATCTTCCTATAATCCTTAATGATAGCTCTCCACTTGACCCTACGTTCGAATGTTAGTTTTTTCAGATCTGCATTCTGGTCTAATAGTTTTGAGAGGGTATTATATGATATAATTGTTCTATCCTGAGAGAGACTTTGAGGAAAGGATTACCTTTTTTCCTTTACCTGGAGGTAAAGGTAAGTACCAAAGGATAGAAGGGGTTTAAGTGGATGGTTAAGACAAAGCTGGGTACATAAAAAGATACGAAGAGGGTGGGTTTCAGAAGATTTGAAAAGGAATGAACCAGTTTTTCTTTGATAGATGCTATTTCTAAGAATCACTATTTCATTTTGAGGCCTTAGCACACCAATCCAAAGTTGAATTGGATTAGGCTGAATCCTTTAGGCTTTTGCCCTTAATTTTTCTAGAGCTGCTTTTAAATATATTAATTTCGATATATCAGGAGTTCCCTGTAATGGCTACTGTAATTCTAAGTCAGTTTTGGCAAAAATTTGCCACTTAACAAATTAAGCACAAGAATTAGGATTGGAATGAAAATTCTGCCAGGAGGAGGTTTTGCCTTTGACAAGTTAGTGACAAAGAAAAGGGCACTACATTAGTCAAAAGTGTGTTTGTTAATGATAGATGAGGTTCCCCAACCAAATAGAGGATAGGAAGGAGCCATGTGATCAATGACCCCAAAAATCAATGATCCTGAAATATGGACTAACTAAAGTGAGCTGCTTTCACAAATTGCAAGGCTTTGGGGAATACACATATGAAGATTTCATAAAGGACTCAAAGCAAAGTTTGCTTGTCATTTTAGCAGCCAATTGTCATCAGTCTGATGGACCATTCATTTTTAGGGCCAGCTCACAATGATTTGGAGACTTACCCCATGCTTCCATCTCTTCCCTTAAAACACTTCCTTTACATTCAACAGATACAAGTCAATAAGAGACAAAATCAGAACACACAAGCCAAGAATTTGTATAAATAGATGAACAACAACAACAACAAAAAAGCAAAGCAAGCATTGGAGGACCTAGGATAATGACAAAAAAAATTTACCAAATGGTTCATCTCTAAATCAGAAGGTTTGATTATCATAAAGACAGCCCTAAGTATAATAAGTAATATAATATGAAGATCTTATTGTTTAGAAATCTTAGATAAAATCAGTAATAAGAGCTCAATGAAACTAGTCAAAATTCAGGTTGGTTTTGAGAAATTCACCTGGCAACAGATCTAAAAACTTTTGGAATTTGGGGCTCAGAGGCCACTGATCTTTGCTGTTGCTCCAAGGGCCCATTAGAATACTGTCAGATGAGATATTATAAAGAATCTTGGTGTGAGAATTGTCCAAAGAAGATATCAAGATTACCACTTCACATTGGAAACAAAAATTGTATTAAGAAAGGGAGAGTTAGGCTGGTTAGGCTTGTCACTTTGAGTAAAACCAACTGCTAAATTTATGTAAGGTTTTCGAGTCAGGGATTGTTTCGGTGTTATGTTGGTTACAGAGGTGAAGTGGGTTGACGTCAACCTTATAAACGTCATTCTGACATATGTTGGCCAGCTCGCATTCAGATCACTGGAAAGTTTATTGTTGATCAGTTGACCTTCAAAAGTATGAGACTGTCACTGAAGCGAGCTGTTACTGAAGCGAGTTGTCAATGATCAACTGAGATTAAACCGAGGCAAATTATTATTGATCAGAGGAAGAAAGGTGGAGAAGGACATACTCCATTGCTTTAAGGACACTCCTCGCAAGTCACACACAGCACTTTTACTTACATTCCATTGGAAAGAATTTATTATTGTGTCTACCCCTAGCTACAGAAGCTGGAAAATATAATCTTTATTCCAAGCAGCCAACTAAAAACCAGGTGTTCTATTGATGAGGGAGCTGAAGCGAACAGATATGAGAGGACAACTGTCTACAACTCATATTTGTATAAGAATGGTTGTTTTTCTAATACTAGTCAATATTTGCAAACTGGGATGACCATAATTTTCTAGAATTGCATATGCCTTTAAAATGTACAATCTTTTCTATCCTGTCAAACAATCTCTAGTTTTTAGTTGTATATTTAGCTCATTTACGTAATGCAGTTATTGATATATTTTTATAATTAGTTTTCTAATTATCTCATCTCTTGTTTCTTTTTTCCTTTTTTTCCTTCTTTTGGATTGAGTACTTTGTATTTTCATATTTTATGTTATAAATAAAATGTTTATATTGGTTTCTTATTTATGGTTATCCTAGAGATTACATTCATAGTCGACTTAACAACACCTCATATAAATTAATAATTTTACCACTTGATGGACAATTCAAGAACCTTAGAATAACTTCAGTATTGTTTTTTGTCTTGTTTTCAAGTACTTTATTTTTCTTTATATTTTAAAACTCACAAAACCTTGTTTTATAACTCTGTAAATTGACTGGTGTTTGCCAACGTGTTTACTCTGCGTGGCTCGTCATTCTTTTCTGCATCTTCGTCACTCTTTCATCGCCTTGACGGTGTTATTTGTCTTTTAAGGTTCCATTTTTTTTCTGTTGCAAAGAATACGTAAGTTTTGTTATTCCTTTTAAGGAAATGTGTCCCTTTCTCTACCCTACTCCCATCTTCTTTTAAGATTTTCTCTGGTTTTGAACACTTTTACTCTGGTGGCTATAGGTGTGGACTTTTTCTGCTTGGGGTTATAAAACTACTTGAATGTTATGTGATGTCTTTAGTCATCGTGAGAAATTCTGAGGGATGAACTCTTCGAATACCACTCTTCCATTCTCTCTCCTACCCAATTAGGACTTTTCACCACAAACCATGTGTCTTAACTTCTTTTCTGTTTTCTAGTTTCCTTGTTATCTTCATGTTCAGTATGGATTTTTTTCTATTGACCTATCTTCTCCTTCATCAATCTTTTCCTCAGCTGTGTCTAATCTGTTGATACCTCATCTACTGAATTCTTAATTTCAGTTACATTATTTTTTATTTCTATAATTTCTATTTATTTTTTGTTTTAAATTATGCTAAAATTCTTCATCTTGTATATTTTCTTGAATATGTTACACAGTTACTTGGAAGTGATTTGGAACCCTATGTTGGGATAATTCTTAATATCGGCTTCTCTTTTTCTCTTGATTTTCAACCATTTGGTCTTCCCTCCTAGTGGAAAAATTTTTGCCTGAATGCCTGACATTATGTATGAAAACTTATTGAGATGATGACATTAACTCTTGATAATGTTATCTTTGTTCAGCAAGTATTTGCTTTTTGCTTCTAGCAGGCATTTTAGATAAGAGCAGATCAGTGAGAATTAGCTGGTTCAAAGCTGTAATTCAGTCCTCTTGAGGGTTGGTATGTTACATTTCATCCAGAGCTCTTTCACCTTGGCTGACCCTGAACTCCAAGTGTTGTATCCTCAGACCTGTAAGACTGCCTTAAACTCTGCTTACTTTTTTAAGCTCTTAGCTACCATTTTCTGCTCTGCTTTTTCCATCTTTTAGCTTTTCAGCCTTAGGCTGCTGCTTATGACTTGACAATTGCCTTAAGAGGAAAAGAAGTACTAAAACATCAGTCTCACTTCTGTACTTCTCTTCTGGGCATGATCTTTATTCTTCAGGTTCTTATTGCCTTGGTAGCTCTAGTCTATTCAAGCAGATATCTCCATTTCTGTTTCTATATCTATATCTAATTTTTGGCTAGAGTAGTTGGCCTGATAAAAGTTAATGTACTTAGCCAAACTCAGAAAGTCCCACTAGAGGAAAGCAGGTATTTAAATTATTCCCATGATATCAATTCTATTCATTTTCTTCTTTAAACAAATTATAACCTTCATAGCAATAATACACTACACATGCAATATTTTGGTATTCCTGCTTGAGCATATTTTGGGACATACCCTCTATGTTACGTCTTAATGCATGTAGAGCTTTTACATACATTCACCAGCTCATGCCTGGATGGACAGAGGCTGGCCTGTAAAAGCACTGGTCAATCAGCTATGGGTCACACTTTCCCTTTTTATTTGATCTCAAACTAGAGTGCCATCTGTCTTGGTTCAAGAGCTGTCCCTGTATATTTTAGTTTGAATTTAACTTGGTCTTTTCACTTTGGCTAATTTGTAGACTATGGCAATTTTAGTTCAGAAAAGAGACTCACTCTGACAGACTTCATAATATTCAGTGCGTTGTGGGGTAAGAACATAGATAGATCCAGTCAATAACTGGAGTTTCAGATACACTGAGCCTACTTTGTAATACACTGATAGTGTCCTACAACTGCATCAAACCTTTTCCAACAAGTCCTCTAAATTTTGGTTCTATTGTGCTTAAACTCAGTCAAAAATTTTTAATGAAAGATGATGATATTTACCATACACCATGGGAGCCAGGGAGGTATCAGCACTTAGCAAATCAGCTAAATAAGCGGGCCTATCTACTTTAAAAATTCATGATTATTTTAAGATGACTGTGCTCAAAGACAATGATTTTATTACAAGCCACCGCAAAGTGCTTTTATGATCGCTCTGTGAAACATTTAAATCGAGTGATTATTCTAAAATAATTTCATTTATTTTCTGCTCCAATTTTTCTTATTTCACATATGAAAATCAAAGATATAAATGCATTTCATTAGCAGAACTTTGCAGTTAAATGATGCCAGTTTTCTATCAATGTCATGAGATATATCAAAATAAATCAGTTAAATCAATGCCAAAATTGGTTCAAAATTTTTAAAATTCAAGGAACTAAATAAACCTTTCGGAAATTCATTCTGTTGGTCCAATATCTGACGATAATGTGCATGTTACACATTAAATTAAAGCATAATACTTAGTAGAAAGCTATTAGGATTTATTAGTTATCAGTCCAAAGCTTAGCAGTTTAAAACAACAAACAGGTATTGTCTAACACAGTTTCTATGGGCCAGGGTTTTGAAGATGGCTTGTCTCGGTGGTTCTGAGATCAAGATGTTGATCTTGAAGTTGAGATCAAGATGTTGTCTGTGTCTGCCGTCATCATCTGAAGGCTCGATTGGGGTTGGAGGATCCTCTTCCAAATGGTTCACTCACACAGCTGTGGGCAGGAGACTGTGGCCCCTTACCACATGGATATCTCCATGGGGCTGCTTGACTGTCTTCACAAACGTGGCATCTGGATACCTCCAGAGTGAGTGATCCAAGACAGTAAGACAGAAGTTGTAATTCCTTTTATGGCCAACTCTCCAAAGTTTGCATCAACACTTTCAGGTTCTCTATTACTAGCACTTCTAGCTGTGGCAAGTTTAGCCACCACTTTGTACTAGTGCCATGTTACATACGGTAGTCACTGCATCTCGTGCCCTCCATGTGAGCATACTTCACTAATGATCATTTATTTGCACCTTAACTAAAGCAGGTCAAGCAGGTGCTCAGGGACTAACTTGGCCCATCAACATAGGTGATGCCTCACTCCTGAGAGCCGAGACTGGCGCCACCTGTCAATTCTGATTCTGGCGTGACCTACTGTAGTGAGATGCTCAATTGCATATCTTCACCAATGCTTGAGATTGTCAGACTTTGTTTCTGCTAATTTAGTGGGTCTAAAATATCTCATTTAGTCCTGCTTTGCATTTTCCTAATTAACAGTATTGTTGGGATTTCCATATATTTATTAGACATTTATAATTTTTCCTATTATCATTTTAGCACTTTTATATTGGATTTCTATTGTTTGGTTTTCTACTTACTAATTTATAAGAATTCTTTATTTGTTCTGGCTACTAATCTCTGTACATGTCGAAAACTTTGTGAATTGTCTCATTTTCTTTATGGTGCCTTTTGATGAATAACTCTTTAATTTTAATGTAGCTTTATCAGTCTTTTAGGATGTGTTTTAATCATTTATAGAAATACTTTTCTTCCTTGATGTCATAAGGATATTGTCCCATATTTTTCCTAAAACTTAAAAATTCAGGCTTTCATCATTTACTCCATTTAGTGCACTTTCGTATTTGGCATAAGGCAGGAATCCAATTTGTGTGTGTCTGTGTGTGTGTGTGTGTGTGTGTGTGTGTGTGTGTGTGTATACACACATACACATATATATGTGTGTATATATATGTATATATGTGTACATAAATATATATGTATATATAGTCACTTATAGCAGCACTAGTCATACAATATTCCCTTTGATCGGCAGTGCCATCTCCATCATACATACGTTTCTGTACATGTACATGTTTCTTTATGGGTTTTCTATTCTGTTTTAATTTGTTTGCCTTTGGGCCAATACAAAACTGTCTTAATTACTGTTGTTTAAAAATAAATATTTGACATCTGGGTAGTGCAAGCTCCTCCATGCTCCTCTTATTATTTGGGAGTGTATTGGCTGTTCTTGGTCATTTGTTCAAGTTCCAAAAAACCCTATTGGGATTTTGAGTGGAATTTTACTGTATCTATAGGAATAATTGGTATCTTTATATTATCGAGTCTTCCTATTCTTTAACATAGAGTAACTATTGACTTATTTAAGTCTTTAAAATGTTTTTTAATGAAATTTTAAAACTTTATGCATGCTAGTCTTGTGCATATGTTAGATTCATTTCACAGTGGCTTATTGCCTGTGTCATTGTAAATGGTATTAAAGTACATTTTTCTCTTTTGAGGGGCCTTGTGCATAGAAATAAGTTGTGAATATTGATCTTATAGCTCTCTTATTATTGTCTGTAGCTGCTTTTGGGTTTTCCTAGTAAATAATCATATCATCTGTTAATAATCTCAATCTTGTTTATCCTTTCCTATCCTTTTTGACTTATTTTTCTTATTTGCTGGCCAAAACTCCCAGTGGACAAGTTAAAAAGGAGTGGCGATGGGTGGTATCTTTTGTCTTGTTTCTGATTTGAAAAGGGAATGCTTCCAGAATTTCTCCTTTAAGATTATTTGCCATAGATTTGGTATACAGGCCATTCTCCAGTTTAAAAAGTTCTTTCTCATCCTAGTTTTCTAAGTATATTGAATTTTAACACGTTTTTCCACATCTGTTGAGATGATAATGTGTTTTTCTTCTTTAATCTGTTAGAATGATAAATGGAATTTATAGATTTTTCTATTAAACCATGCTTACATTCCTGAGATAAACTCAACTTGGTTATGGTGTATCATCTGATTTATGTAGACTGCTAGATTTAGTTTGTTGAAGTTTTATTCATTTTTTCCTTTATGTTGATGTGATTGGCCTGCAATTTTCCTTTCTCATACAATCCTTATCTGGTTTTGTTATTAAGGTTACACTTGCCTCATACAATTAGCTGGGGAAAGAATTGTCTCTTCTTCTTGGACCTGAAGTTCAACTATATTGGTAACATCTGACTGAAATCTGGCCAGTGGCATGCGAAGTGATTTATGCTACTTCCAGGACTGGCTCGTAAAAATCTCACATGCATGATCCACCATTTTTTTTCTTTCCTCTAACCATGCTGACTTAGTAGCAAAAAGTGACGGTGGTACAAAATAGAAGAACCCTGCCTCAGTCTCTCAATGATCGAATGACACAGAGGACTCTTCATCCCCTAGACAAACATATTAGACTACAGAATGAGTAAGCAGTCAGAAACTTATACCGTGTCTCACTAACAAAGAACTCGATACATTGAAGTGGAATGCTGGTTGGTAAAATCCTAAAATATGTGGTTTTGGTTTAGTTGTTTGTGGCGTGGGGAGAGGTGAGTTAATTGATATCAGAAACTGGGAAGATGGTGACCTATGTTATACACTGGCAAAACAATTGGTAAAACTGTGAGAAGTAATTAAGTATCAGCTGAGCTTTAAGGGAAGAGGTTGGAAAACTGTTTATAGTGGATGTTGACTGTTATTGACTGCATATTGGAAAGGTGTTATAGGAAACAATGGACCAGTTTATAAAAAGTAATGAGAAGTCAGAGAGAATGTAAAAATGTGAGGTAATGAATGATTGAAAAATCTGACAGCTTCTAGATTCCAAACAGTAAAATAACAGTCTTCTTAAGATCAGATTAAGAATGCTATCTTCCCATTGTCCAACTCTACCACTGTTTTGAGAGAAAGGTATGGATGTAAAGAAGATATAAAGCGCTTTTGAGACCTATGTCTCAATGAATTGGAAAGGACAAAATGAATTGGATGCAGTGATTGGCATATGGGACTCAGCAAATGTATCAAAAGCCTAGTCAATTTTCAAAGAAATCTATTGTCAGAGAAACCTAAAGCCTACCTCCAAAAAAGCAAACCTCGTGCTTCTCAAATGTACCTTGGGCAGGAAGCTGACAGCAAAAATTTCCAAGCCCCCGAAATGTTCTAGCCATTGCAATGTGGACAGAGTGATACATCTACCTCCAGGACTGGCCCATAAAAATCTCCCGTACACGATCCTCCATTTTCTTTTCCTTTTCCATGCTGACTACAGGTCACATGCTGTGCATAGTGGTGGCACCAGGCAACACCCATCTCAAATGTGGCCAAGGGGAAGAACAGACAACGCAGAGTGGAATCACAGAGAACAATGAATGAGAATTGTTCCCAGATAGCAGAAGCTGCTAGTGCTCTACATATCCTTTTATTTCCTCTCCTTCCTGAGATGGCTGAATTAATTTTGCCGACCTTGCAATGAGGTTGGGTTCTGGCTGATGTAATAAAGGAGGAAGTGAGGGAAGCCATTCATAAAATTGGCCCATGAAAATCTCCCATGTGTTACCCTCCATCCTTGGAAGGCAATGTTGGAGATGGTGGCATCACAAGATGGAAAGGTTCTGGGCTGATGCATGAATAATGGAATATAGCCCCTCCTGTCAGCCCCCTTCCCACAACCGTTCGGGACAGTGATCTACCTCAGCACACAATAACTCTGACTTCCTTATGCCACACACATTTTGGGGTTGTAACAGCAGGCAGCTTACCCTAATATGTTCTCTTTTGTAAAATCTCCCATTGCCTCTCATAAGACGCCTGAGATTACATTTAGGGCCAAGTGAATAACCCAGGATTCTCTCTCCATCTCATGATCCTCAACTGAATCACACCTGCCAAGTTCCTTTTGCTATACAAAGTAACATTCGCAGGAGTCTAGGGATTAGAACACTGATAATTTAGGGAGTTATTACTCAGCCTACCATACATGCATATTTATCTTTACCTCTGAGGATGTTTTTCCTTTTTCCTTAAGTACATATTTTAAAACTTCTTTTATTGTAGATCTTTTATTGGTAAAAGTCCTTGTTTTTACATATAAATGTTACTTTTTAAAACCTCATTTGAGACAGTTTTTCTGGAACACAAAAGAACCATTATTCTCAACATTTTGAAGATGTTTTTCCACTGGCTTCCAGCTTCTAGCTTCTATTGTTATTCAATTATCATTTCTTTATAGTGGGGGTTGGCAAACATATTAAAGGGACCAGACAGTAAATATTTTGTGGTTTGTGGGCCTTATGGCTTTTGTGGTCTGTCAAAACTTCTCAACTCTGCCACTGTAAGCCAAAGCAGCCATAGGCAATACCAAATGAATGGATATGGCTGTGTTCTAATACTTTCGTTACAAAAAGTTTGCCAAACCCTACTTGACAGTGATTTGTGCCTTCTTTTTGACTGCCTTTTAAGATCTCTGCCTTTGGTGTTTCACAGTGTTGCTACTACATGTCTAAGTGTGGATTTCCCTTTAGTCTGTTTATGCTTGAAGGATCTATCTTCTTTTTTAAAAGTCAATTCTGGAAAAATATTAGCTATTATCTTTCCAAATATTGCCTCTTTTACATTCCTTTCGGGACTCTTGTTTTGCTAGACCTTTTCATTCTATGCTCCATCATCATTAATTCTCTTTCTAGCTGTCTACCTTATTCACTATGGTTTTTGATTTCAGGAATTCTATTTCTCATTTCTAAGAGTTGACTTGTTCTTTCCAAATAGTATGTTCATTTCTAAGAGTCGACTTGTTCTTTCCAAATAGTATGTTCAGTGTGCTTTTCTTTATGACTGTTAGTTTTTCAAACATTTCTAACATTCTATAATATGAATATAACAGTCCCACTATTTGTATTCCTGTTGTTTTTAAAATTCTTTTGTTTTTTTTCTGCTTTTACTGACTGTAATTTAACTTTGTGGTGATCAATGGTCTGGATACCTTTACTGTTAAAATTTTCTTGTTAATGTTGGTACCCCACACAGACAATACAAATCCTCTAACAGAGTGTAGCACAGACCACAAATCATTACCATTTTTCTTTCTATTCAAGGTCCAGATGAAGTTCATTTTTTTGCTGCTTTCTCTGGGCTAATGATGTAGTGTTACAGGCCCCCTTTTTAAGAACATTTAACAGCTCTTTTTAATGCCAACGGAGCTATAACTGCAGCTCTCCTCCTGAAGGCTCAGGGCCCCAGTCCTTACTGGTCACCAGCACCCACTTTTCACACCAGCATTCTTTCTCTTCTTTACAACAATGTAGGTACTTCCCTGTCTTTAGCTGCTGTATTAGTTTGTTAGGGCTACCGTGACAAAATACCACAGGCTGGGTGGCTTAAACAACAGAAATTTTTCACAGTTCTGGAGGCTGGAAGTCCAAGGTCAAGGTGTTGGCCAGTTCAGGTTCTCAAGGCCTGTCTCTTTGGCTTGCAGATAACTTCCTGTCTCACCTGGTCTTTCTTCTGTGTGCGGCCAACCCTGGTGTGTCTCTATATGTACTAATCTCTCTGGATAAGGACATCAGTCAGCGTGGACTAGGGCCCACCCTAGTAAACTCATTTTAACTTCTCTCTTTAAAGGCCCTACCTCCAACTACCTCACATTCTGAGGTACTGGGAATTAGGGCTTCAGCATGTGACTCTGCGGGGCGGGAGGGAGGGGCGGACACAATGACTTTTATGTAGTATTCCTATGGTTTTAGTCTCTTAAGATAATAGAAGTCCTTTATACTAATTTTAAAGTACTTCAAACATTATCTGAAAAATATTCAAGACCCCATTCTCCAAAATTATGACTAAAAACCCACAATAACATTCTAAGAAGGCTTTTTTTCCATCTTTTTATTTTCTTCCTGGGATACGAGAGGTTACTTATAAGATTTCACAGGGCACTACTTCTGGGAAAGGGACTCCATTTACAGATATCAGATTCGAGTATATACTAACTTTAGCATTTTTGCTGCTGAAAGTGGCATAAGCAAATGGATAAAAAGTTTCTGAAGTCACAGCTGTGTCTCAAGGCTGCCATACTGGCTTTACCTCTATTACTGTGCTTCTCTGAACAAATTATTTAAGCTTTCTGAACATCAAAGAAGGATACTTCCACTCTTTCTGTAGATTGTCCTAAGGATTAAATGACAATACTATTTAAAGCAATAGTTCTCAATTTTGGCAGGCTTGTCTTAAAGAATGCTGAAGTAAATTTTTAAAAATACAGATTTTTTATGGTGAAGTTTAGAGTTTATAATCTTAAAAAGCTTCCACAGGTGATTCTGATTCTCAGGTAGCCACATCAAAACTATAATCAAGATTCCTCTCACTCTGGCCCTATGCATAATGTGGAAGTTATAGAAAAAGAGGTTTCTAAATTTAACAAAGGTAATTTGACATTTCTTGAAAGACATACATAAGCTTTTCAAAATGTGACTACCTTAAGAATACTGAGTTTATATACAATTCTTAATCTGAGAAAAAATGTACAGCAGTTTGCAATATATATGCAAGAAGAAAACAAATATGTGATAAAGGATAAAAAGGTAGGAAAAGTCTGACCAGGGAGGAGAATGGAGGCAGAAGGCATTCTAAATTATACAATGAAGACAATAAACAAGTAAAAGTAAAAAAAAAAAAATGTAAATAAAAGCTTAAAAAAATTATATAAGTAATACATTATCACTGTGGACACGCTACCACAAAAGATGAAAGTTCCTCCATTCCCACCTGGTATCTTCTAAGATTTTCTGATACACACATACAAACCTACCCTCTCTGTAGGTTTTCAAAAATATACAACTTTCTATTTTTTTTCCACTCAAAAGTACATCATGAATCCCTTTTGGTTCAGTACATCCAGATCTGACTCATATTCATGAATATATTGTAATCTATTCTACCAATCCCTTTACTGACGGACCTTTAGGCAGATTTCCCTGTTTTGCTATTGTAGGTAATGCTGAAATGAATATTCTTTCATATATAATATAAAAATATATATAAAATACAAACTATATATACACTGTATTTACTAGCATTTATGCAAATATTTATGTAGGCTTGATTCCTGGGTAAAAGAGAATGCCCAATCCTTCCACCTTTTTCTATGTGACAAATTTCTGACAATTTTTACTTGTTCATCAAGAAATGACTTCAGTTTCAAAATATGGTGAATACATTCAGCTTCTGTAGAGAGATCAGACACTGTGTATTAGGACTTGGTGAACTTGAGGACCGAAAGGGTTTCCTGGCCTGCCTGCCTGCAAAGTACGGCAGTCCCCTGCAGACCTTTAATCTTCATTGTTTTCAAAATTTCTTCTAAAATGAAATGAAAACAAAAGGTAACATCCGATTAAATCATTTGGTGAAGTGTGTATAATTGCTAAACAGTTTAATAAGTGATAGACTATTTACAAATTTTATTCATCTGAGAAAACAATGTATACCAAGTAAATTTCTATTAAAGTGAACTTGGATTTCAGACAGATGGGAGCACTCGGTATTTTAAAGGTGTTGCTGAGAGTTCTAATTAGACTGAATGGCCTGCTTTGCAGTGGTAGCCCACTTTGGACTCAATAGAAATGTCAATTATACTTGTTATTACAGCAATTAGCTTTTTAGTTGCTTGGCTCCAATCTTTGCCTTATATCCTTCCTTGTGGATAAAAAATATCAATAAAGGTATGGGCAAACCGTATAGTAACATTGCACAGGAGAGTAAATAAAGTAGCTTATTTTTTTCAGGTATATTAAAAAAAAAGCAAAACCACCCCTTTTACAAATAAATAACACTAAAAAGACCGAACTAAGAAAATGGAGTTACCAAAAACAAACAAACAAACTCCCAAAACACCTAGTAAATCACGATGTGATTTAAGGGGCTAAGGTTATAAGGTATAAAACAAAAACCAAACCAAAGTGTACAGAAAAAGAGAAGAAAGATTATCGTCAATTTAGTTACAAAGTAATCTGAAAACTAAGATGTAAAAATCCATACCATGAGGT
>NW_011888819.1:1523437-1531006 GCF_000151845.1 Pteropus vampyrus
GTATAGTAACATTGCACAGGAGAGTAAATAAAGTAGCTTATTTTTTTCAGGTATATTAAAAAAAAAGCAAAACCACCCCTTTTACAAATAAATAACACTAAAAAGACCGAACTAAGAAAATGGAGTTACCAAAAACAAACAAACAAACTCCCAAAACACCTAGTAAATCACGATGTGATTTAAGGGGCTAAGGTTATAAGGTATAAAACAAAAACCAAACCAAAGTGTACAGAAAAAGAGAAGAAAGATTATCGTCAATTTAGTTACAAAGTAATCTGAAAACTAAGATGTAAAAATCCATACCATGAGGTCGCTTTCATGATAAAACTTCAGATGAGCTAAAGAGTATATAGCAGAATTGTCAAGAGCATTAAGACTAGAGATGGAGAGAAAATTCACAATATGGGGGGTGAGGTGTTAGAAGGAGAAATTACAGATTTGTATTTGTATATTAGTTTACGAATTAGAGGAAAACTACCTCCCCAAAGACAACACTTTTTGAAAAACCCCAGATCTACCTCTTAAAAATCTCTCTCCTCTTTCAACATGTGTTGTATTAGCTGTCAACAGTGATTATACTCATAACGTTCCAGGTTACTTTATAAATTATCTCTTTCACATTATTAACTTCTGATTTCAGCAAAAGACATGGTTAAAAGATAAACTGGTCTGTATTACCTGGGTGGTTTTCTTTAATGGTAACTAAGTAGAATGACCCTCTTGGTGAAAGGAGATCTGGAGCCAGAGGAAAGAACCTGTCCATGACTTCGCGACCATTTCTGCCACCGGCCCAAGCGGCCTCTATTCCATGACTTCCTACCTGTGACCAGTTAGGAGGATTGTTATGTTTTAACACAAGTCACATTCCATTTAGAACCACACACTGAATCTTTCTGACAAGTAACATTCACCAAACAAGTACATATTTTGAATTTTTCTGCTGTCCAGGAGGCAGCAAAGTTTAATCTGAGCCCCACCATTTCTTAGTCTTGTAACCTTGTTTAAATGTGTAATCTTTGTGAATTAGCTTTCTTCCTTAACTGTAAAATTAGAAAAACAATAGTTTCCCACTATAAGATTAGCAAAAAAGATAAAAAATTATTTTTTTTTTTTGGAAAAAATGAGGAAATATAAAATTCGAAGTGTCTTGTTCCCATTAAGGACTTAATAATAGTTGATATTATTAATACAATGCTTATAACAAGACAGAGGTAATTCTTGTATTTAACATAGAACGACTGGGAGAAACTAGAAGGGAAAGCTTATAATATAAGAGATTTACTTCGCAGAAACAGTTTCAAAATGCCCCACAGTATCTGGCTCTCTTCTAGATTACTTAACATATGAATCATATAGACTTTTTTTTTAGGAACTCACTTGTCACATTTTTTCCTATAACGATCTAATCCTATTGGAGAAGCAAAACCCTTGAGAGTTTATAAATGTATTAAAAATCTTTAGGTCCTTATCATTGTATATTGTTTTCATAAGTAAATATTTTGAAAAAAATCAAAAACTAGTTAAACCTTAATACAAGTATTTTCTATTTTTTCAAAGTTTTTGTCCCTATTTTAGTTTATTTTGGTATATAATTGTGACCTCTGCTTTTATTCATTTAACATGGCATATGTTTCCTCATTAAAAATAATTTTATAGCCATATAAAATTTCACAGATAGGAGAAATATGTTCATACACCTGCTTAAAAAAAACTGCACTTTTCCCTTCAGTTTTGCTTGTCTGCTCCTCTCCCATGTTCTACTCTGCAACACCCCCACACACATCCACACAGTTTTTCTTTCTGTCCATGTTTTACAAAGATAGGACTATATTCTACATTCTTACCTGTATTTTGCTTTTTTCACACAATACCTTATGGAAATCTCATCATACGATCTAGTATAGTTCTAATTTTTTCTTTTAATGACTGCATAATATGGTGGAAAATTATCATCTTATGTAGCTATTGATGGGCATTCAATGTGTCCATCTGCTTAATTATTTTGCTTCTATGTAAGTTATTCTCATATCCATCATAAGCGTCTCAATATGTTCCACAAAATTAATCATATTTTTTTTTAAATAAGGAATTTATCAGTTCTGTTTTCGTCATGACTTTTTTCCAGGAGACTTTCCATTTCTGTTATTCCTATAATTCCTTCTTATTCCAGGGCTCATGTCTTCCTCTTCCTTGGTTTTCCCCCTTATTTTGGTGGAGCCCATTCTCTGGATGTTTCATTAGGTACAGTGGTCTGTGGACAGAGTGCCTAGGGATGGCAGCTTTTGCCAAGACTGTCTTTTGTCATTCTGTTCCAGTATGAACTAGGACCCCTTTGTGCTGGACCATTTATATACCTCTTCAGGGATGCTCAGCCAGGTTTATCTGCTCTCACTAGAGATCACCTTCCAGGAAGATTGGCCAGTACCAATCACATTCTTACAGGCCACAGAAGGGAGGTGTCCACCCTCATGAGAGAGGAGTCATGTTTGGTTGACTGCTGTTTGCCTGCTACCTGGGCCTACTGCTGTACCAGCTCTTGATCCTTCAGAGATTACAGGCATGAACCAATAGCATCTAACCTCCTGTTTCTGGGTATACTAGTAAGTAGAGGCCACTACTTTTTACATGCATAAGCTCCTATTACTTGTATATTATGTCTCCTGGATCTAACCTCTAATTCTCTTTATCTCTTCCCTTCATAATTCCATCTTTTTCTCTTCATATGCTGTGCACTGAAATATTTCTTGCATTTGGTTTCAGACTACTAATTTAGGTCTTGACAGAGACCACATTTTCTTTTCATTAATTTCCTTATATTTTACTTTGTAAAACATGTTTTTATGCTCTAGGAGACCTTTGTTGTGCTGCATTTTGATCCTGTCCTCCAGCTAACTTCTCGTCCCACAGGAACTGTGACACTCTCTTTTGGGACTGCGACAGAGGCCAAGGAATTGCCTACCTTCAATGTTCTATATGCCCTGGAACCTGTAAGGCTCAAGAAACAAGCACATAGCTTCGTACGAGCGATGTGGGAGGAAAGAAGCCCATTCATGTTCCCACGTCCCCAGAACCTCCTCTTCATCCAGTAGTCTTCCCTGTAATTTGTAGATCTGATAGGCCACGATTTATTTAACTGTTTCTCTTCTGTTACATAGGTTCATATTATTTGCCATTTTAAATAAAGATGCAATAAGAATTTTTGTGAATTTCAATATTCTACTGTTGAATGAGTTCCTTAAATTAGATCTCAAGTACTGAGATTATTGGACTGTAACATTTTTACCACTTTTTATATTTATTCCCATACTGTTTGCCCAGAGAATTGTATTAAGTTGCATTTCCCTCAACTGCTGTTTACATTATGACAATGACTTTCCTTTTCATGAGTTCACATGTCAGCACAGAAATAGCTTCTCAGTTGTGCAATTGCCATTAGGAGTAACAGCAGCTAAATAAGCCTTTCTCATCTTGGTAGAGAGGAATTTAATCTTATTAGCCTTTCCAGAGAACGATCACCAAAGAGTAAAACAGGCACGATGATTCAAGGGAGAGCTAGCACCTAGTCCATTAGTAAACTCTGTCTGCCTTGACTATTCTCTCTTTACACTGGGAGATGGTTAATATGAGTTACCTCTTCATTATTAGATTTTTAAAATCATGCATTTCAAACAAATATTTTGTTTTGCAAATTTGTCATTCATGATAAAGGGTATGCACACATGTTGGTACGTATGTATGTACACACACATGTATTTAAATACCATGGCCTGATCTAGAGAGGACTGTTAAGGATACATATGGGTCAGTTTGTAGTTCCTTTTGTTTTAGGTTGCTTTCCTATGTCTACCAATAGTACCCAACCATTGACGATTAGGAATAAAATCAGAGCAGTCTGTGTTGATCAGCAGCTGACTAACGTCATATGATGAAATTATTTGATGTTAGAAAGAAAATAGAAAATAACAATTTTGTTATATGTCTTACCTCTTCAGGTGGAGTCACTACATAGGGAGGATTAAATACCAGAAGATCAACTTTTTCCTTCAATCTTGGTAGCAAGCCATTGACCTAAATGTTCAACAATAATCATACTTTTAAGCCAGAATATAAATTAAATAAATCTTTAAAAATATCTGTTTTTAGAAAAAGAATGTGTTAAAAGGCCACACCTATAAACAGAAATGGAGATAAATATTTTCACATTTTCATTCAGATAAAGATTATATGAAAATTTACCTAAAAATAGGGAAAATAAACTATCAGATTGAACATAAAATGTTCAAGAAAATCTCTGTTGTTCGATAGCTCATATGTTTACACTGAGTTCAAATAAAAAAAAAGATAAAATAAAAAGGCAAACTCAAATTTTGTAGCTTATGTTCTACACAGATCTGTATACAACTTGAAAGCTACAGCTGCTAACTTAAACATTTGTTTTCCATAACCAAGAGAAATGTTTCATGAGATGACAGAAAACATCAGAAGATGGATTTTTCTTTTTCTTTTTCTGCTTTCTATTTAACTAATTGCAAATGCATTGGCTGAAACAATTAGATATCAAAGAAAGAAATGAAAATATTCTGAATTCTATTTCTAAAGTTTTATTTTATCAAAAAACATAGTTCATACAAATTATGGATACATTAAAGAACCAAGATAAGAAATTTAAAGAGCAAAATCACCATACTGATTTCATGTCAGTCATATGAATAGCTTTCTCAATATAGTTTTCAGCAGCAGTAACGACTTTTAGTAACGTAAAAAATTTCTTATATCTTTGGCCTACTATTGTTTTACGCTGCAAAACCATTTGTGAATTTTAAAAAGCAGAAAAGCTAAATAAATACCCTTATTAGAATAAGAATGCAGGTCAAGGGGAACTGAAAGCATTTTATATTTCTTATGACAACTTGGTACATGCTATAAATTTTTGCTTATAAAAAGGCACTTAATATTTATAACTAAAAAAAGGTCAAAATTATCCAAGTTTCATTAATATAATCAAGTAAAATGATGATTCTGTAGTTGTCATTTGTTGCTGTCAATAGCCCAGGACCCATTCCTCCTTTCTTCTGATTACTTCTCCTTGACTTTCACTGAGGAAGTTCTCTCTCTCATTCCCAATCTAAGTGGTTTGGGTAGGGTTATCCCAGCCCAGCTGTGGGAGGGACTATGATGCAGGTCTAAGTCATTCATCTTCAATTACAACCTCCCTTGGCCAAAGTGGGAGACTGAGAGAGGGAAATGACCCACGATGATTCAAACTATCCATTCTGGGGCTTTTGCTAGATTAACTGAGTAAAAGTGTTTCTTTCCATGGGGGTTGCTGAGAAATAAAATATAGATAATAAGATATAGCAAGTATCTTGTTACCCTGAAGGGAAAGACTGCCAGGGAACAGAGCCATTAGAAATTCAGACCTAAGACAAAGATGCCTGTAACATCGCTTGAGTTCCTACAGCCAGCTGTGCCTGAAGCCACCCTACTTTTTTCACCCCACTCTTTTTAAGCCAGTTTGAACTGGACTCTGTCACTTCTGACAGAAAGATGTTTGATCTACACGAGCCAGTAGAAATTCTCTGTGAATTGTGAACAAGGAAGATTACATTGGTTAAGAACTTACTTTATAAACTATGGGGTATACTCTTCAGTGAGTTAATAGCTAATTCATTACTCAAGTTTCTTTGACCTAAATCATTTAGATCTTAACTTATTTTAAAAGGAAATTAATTATTATTGGGCAAGGATTAACAGCTCACCAAATCTGTAATTATGGGTTGAATATGAACTTTGTTACAGCGTGCTGTCTCCAGGGTACAAACTGCTGCATTAGGGTTGATATCAGTGCACCTAAAATTAGAAAAGAAAAAAAAAAAAACTACATCCTGTGTCCCACAACACAAATCTGTTACTGAAAAATTCAAGGAATGTTCCATTCCTTTTATGTAAAGCAATTTAGAAAAAAATGTGAATGCTTTAATAATGGGGAAAAAAAAGATTTGTTATATTGATGAAAAAGACATATTATGTGCAAGAGAAGAATACACATAACTGCACACACATCTGAAGGAATTTAGTAAGTTATGAATCTACTGGAGGAATACTATGCAGTCATCAAAAATTAAATTTAAAAGGAATTATTGAAAGGAAATGCTCATGACACAATGTTAAATGAAAAACACAGAAAATGAAAAAAAACAAGTTGGACTGTGTGGTAAAATCTACAGGCCATTTTTATCTTCTTTATACCTTCTATATTCTCAAATTTTCTAAAAAGAAATTTTAATAACATTTTTTCTGATCAAATTATTTACCTAAAAAAAAATTTAGAGATGACTTAGAATCCTTACGCTGCTTCTATCATTAGACTGACAACAGTTTTGAACATGCAGTTGTTAATTTTTAGGGAAACTAATTTGCAATCTGAGTCTTTACTATGCTTAAATAAACACTATCAGAAACATATTACCTACTTACAAAAATGATTTCATCCAAGCAATATTTATAGTACTTATAGTATCTCTTGGTGGAAGATGTGAATTTTATATTCTTACACTTACATGTACAAAACTTGAGGACCTATCATAGTGGCTAGGAATGCAGATACCACTCCAGACCCTGAACCTACTTCAAGGCATATTTCCACTCTAAAAAACAAAATAAAATGTTAGTGCAGTAGGATTAAAATATATATCACAGAAAATAACTCTCATGCTTTTAATACATATTTCTCCAGCAATATATCTCACCCACAAATATATGGAAATATAAGAAATTTATAAATAAGCTAATGTCTCAAAACTACTGTGTTCATTTAATACTGCATAATTCAAAATTGTTAAAATTTTGAGTGTTTAACTTAAGTCCATAAAATAGTAATCTAATGGATGGCTTTAGATTAATTTCTATAAAACATTACATAAAAACTATGGAAGAACATTAATTCGGGTTGGAAATTTTATATGAAAGACACTGGCCCTTTCCCCAAGAAGCTCCTAGTTTAGTATTTCCTAAAATGATAGGGTCACAATATTTATGAAAGACATTCCTCTATCATCTTAAAGTATAGAACGTTAATTCATCAGCACATCTGAGAGAAAAAAGTTCCTCCATTCTACAGATTATATATTTAGAGCATAAAAGAAATTTCACATTTGTACTGCTATACACTGAGTCGGGAAAGTACTGAAGTATCTGGACTTAGAATGTTAATAATAATCTTAAGAACGCTACCAAATAATTCTCCATTCCACTGTATTTTGTCTTTAAAATTTCCTTGCCTATAATCTTATATATACATCGAAAGGACCAACTATCTCTATTACAGAAATAGGTCTGATGGGATTTCGGAGTGTCACTAGCACCTAACTCCCCACACTACTACCCAACAACAAATTCTAGGGATTTCTAACTTTTGGGACCAGTCCATATATCTGACAAGCCTTTATTATGCTGTACCAAGGTCTGCTGAATCTTACTAGGCGGCTTCTATTTGAAAATAACTATCATGGTCTTATAAGTAATTAAAATTCCAAGACCAGAAATATCCAAAACTTTATAACAAAATCT
>NW_011888819.1:1531056-1535644 GCF_000151845.1 Pteropus vampyrus
GACTTAGAATGTTAATAATAATCTTAAGAACGCTACCAAATAATTCTCCATTCCACTGTATTTTGTCTTTAAAATTTCCTTGCCTATAATCTTATATATACATCGAAAGGACCAACTATCTCTATTACAGAAATAGGTCTGATGGGATTTCGGAGTGTCACTAGCACCTAACTCCCCACACTACTACCCAACAACAAATTCTAGGGATTTCTAACTTTTGGGACCAGTCCATATATCTGACAAGCCTTTATTATGCTGTACCAAGGTCTGCTGAATCTTACTAGGCGGCTTCTATTTGAAAATAACTATCATGGTCTTATAAGTAATTAAAATTCCAAGACCAGAAATATCCAAAACTTTATAACAAAATCTGCTCCTTTTACAGCATTATTTTGCAATGCCAATTTGTGCTTGTAAATCATTCTGGGATAGCTTGAGAATAAAATATAAGTTATAAAACAGTACTGTTCCAGTCTATATTCCAGTAAATCAAAAGTTCCATCGTTTACAATGAAAATCTAGTTTAATAAGAGTTGGGACATTTTATACATGGAAAAATCTGACCAAGTTAAGAGGGATAAAATACTAGATAAATCTTTGAAGCCCGACAGCTATGTTTCATACTGAGAAATCTCATTTCAAGTTTTGATCTTTAAATACATCTAATTACCCAATTCCTTTCATTAAAAATGTAAGTATTCATTCTTTTTGTTATGAATTTAAAATTTATAGCGAGCATTTCAACAAGTCGATCTTATATTTATAAGGTGCTAGGTAAAATTCTCTAGGCTACTTGCTGCATGTAACTATTAAATTTTTTACAACTGAATGAAAAATTGAGTTCTGTTGCACTAGCCACATTTCAAGTGCCTAGGTGGCTATTGGCAGTTGCTACAGACTTGGGTATGCTAAACAGTGGCTTTAAAAATACATCCTCACTCCATCTCACAACCTCATTATATTTTTGTGCCCTTCCATTGCTAGAAGGTCGTTTTATGTACTGAGTACATTAAATAACACCACGCTGCTTTTAATATTTACTATTTTTATATTAATAAGAAATATTTTCGTAATATCGTTTTTAAATGTTATAATATCGCTGCTCTTAGGGGCATGCGCATCATGGCATGGTAAGGAGGTATGAAGCTCCTGAGACCAAAACAAAATTTAGGCAAAATCAGATCACTGGCACACTCATTACATGTGTCTACAGGAAAATCATCAGTGACGGCGTTCTGGTGTCAATCTTTGCTATGTGAGCTGACACCTCCTTCTCTCGGGACGGAAGGCACCAGTCCTTTCCTTGGCCCAGCCACCGCCGCCGCCGCCGCCGCCGCTTCAGGACGCCCAAGCCCTGTCCCGCGAGGACCCTCGCTCTTCTCGCACCCCTTGAACTCCGTCACCGCCGCCTCGAGAGCGTCCAGCAGCAGAAACGTATCCTCCGCAGGCTCGTACACGTCGCTAAAGGCCCCGCGGCCCACGTGCCCGTGCAGCGGTGTGGGGAACCTGGGCGCCGCCATCTTTCTCTCCTCCGGCCCATGCGTGAAAACTGCGCATGCACAAGTGTGCGTGCGCAAGCGCGGCAATGGGAGCAGGGCGCCGGGGGCGGGAGGCGGGGAGTCATACCCCTGGCTGATTACTTCCAAATCGTTCCCCTGGCTGATTACTTCTAACAGTTGGTCAGTAGATGCTCTTGGAATGTCTAAGTAAACAACTAAATAATCTGCTAAAACTGACATTTGCTTTCCTCTTTAGAATATTTAAATTTATTTCAGTTTATGGGTCAGTACCTGGCAGAGTGCATCCTCATTTGTTTTTTGACTAGGGAAAGTGTCTTTTTTGTACAGTTAGACGTTTTCTTTTATTCCTAGTTTGCAAAGAATTGAAAAAATATATAATGGCTACTAAATTTTACTTTTTATTTTTTAATCACTAAATTTTATACTTTGAAATTTAAGATTAAGGGTTTTTTCCCCCCTCATTATCATGAATGCCACTCTTTGTACACCTCACTCAGGCAAGATGATATTTTTCTTCTAATACATTGCTGAATTTGGAATAATAGTAATCTAGTTTTCTTCTGTATCAGGATTATGCTGTCCTCACAGGATGAGTGAGGAATTCAGCCATAACACTGCTGGGCTTGGTGCTTTCGTTGGTGGTTCTCATGTTCTGGGGCATCGTCAGTACTCTATAGGTTATTAGACTTGCAGTATTTGCATTCTTTTTGAGTTAATTTTTGAAATTTCCCAATAAGACATTTTTACATTTAGTTTTTTTTTAAATTTGAGAACTAAAAAATACAGGAAAGTATGTGGATTACATTTTTTAAAGTCCTGGGTACCCATCATCTAAAATTGACAATTATTACTAGTTTCTCATGTTTCCTTAAAACAATTTTTAAATATAAGAACTAAAGTATTTACAAATGAAGTGCATGTTCATTCTGTACCCATGTCCAGGTCCATTTCGTAATTCTCACTCCAAGGTAACATCTCTCATCAATTCAGTGTGTATCCATCCAACCCATGTTTTAATGCTTTTACATTAAATATTCATGTGTTTATGTGTTTTCAAATTTGTATAACTGGTACTAGGTTGGACATATTGTTCTTCTAACTTTCTCACTCAGCATTATATGAAATTTATGTTTATATATATATATATATATATGAAGTTAGTTTACTTTTAATTGTCACGTAGTATTTTATTCTTTAAAAATATAAAACATTTTTCTATCTGGAATGGATAAATATCAATTGATAAACATTTAGTTCTTTCCAGGTTTTCACTGTTATGTACAACACTATAATTAACTTTCTTAAATATATTTTTATCTGATCTTGTAGAATTTTTTTCTATGATTTAACCCAGAGTGGACTGGCAGGGTTTTAGTGTGTACACATTTTTAATTGTGCTTTTAAATTGCTAATTGAGGTTAACTGTGTGTTCATATATTCATCATCTGAGTTTTTTTGTGAATTGTCTGTTAATTTTTGGTTATATATTTTTTTATTTTGTTTTTGTTTTCATCGAAGTTGATAACTCGTAGTTTAATAGGCCAAACAGTTCTACATAAATAGTTTTGAAAAAACAGTCCACTCTAGCACCCAATTTCTTATATTTCATTCTCCAGAGGTGACCATTTTCAACTCTTAGGTGTTTCTTTGGCCATTTATTTCTATTATCTGTATACCAAGCTTATACCAGTGTTACTCGGTTTCTCAACTTGAACATTATCTGTTCAAGTTTCCATGGTAGAAGGTAAAGTTCTCATGAGAAAAGGCAACAGTTTAATTCTCCTGCCTTCAGTAAATAAGTGTAATTGCCAGTTCCTCTCTCCCCATCTTCTCAATGTTATTTTACATTATTCTGTCTATATAAATGCTATTCAAAACTGATCTGTGTATTATACCAGTTGCACAACTTTTTGCTTTTCCTTGTAGTTAATTGTTATCTAGTGTATTAGTTTCTCAGGCCTGCCAAAACAAATGACCACAAACTGATTGGCTTAAAAAACAGAAATTTATTCTCTCACAGTTTTGGAAGCTAGAAATCCAAGATCAAGGTGTCAGAAAGGCTATGTTCCTTGCGAAGGCTCTAGGCAAGAAGCTTTCCTTGCCTCTTCTAGCATCTTATGGTTACCAGCAAGCCTTGGCCTTTCTTGGCATGCTGCAGCCTAACTCCTGTTTCTGTGCGGGTCCTCATATGGCCTTCTTTCCTGGATGTCTTTGTAGCTCCAAATCTCTCTCCTTATAAGCACACGGTCATTGAATTTAGGGCCCACCCTAATTCAGTATGACCTCATTTTAACTTGATTACATCTGCAAAGACCCTATTTGCAAATAAGGCACATATATATGGTAGGGGAATACAATTCAACCCACAACACCTAGTAATAACCACTTTTTTTATTTGCATAGTTTTCTGTATATCAAAATTTAGCCCTCACATCTCTTCTAATTGTTTCCCCTCTGCTCCTCCCCCCTCAATACATTTAAAGACATTGAATATTCTTATTATTTCTGTCTCATCTATTTAGGCAATGGTATTATGTCTCTGGGGTTCATCCCTTGGTTTTACCTCTTCAGCTCCATCCTCAAGCTAGCCCTCCTACTGGTACCAAGATGGCTGTATCTTTATAGCCTCACACCACCAAATTCAGTGGAAGAGTCTTTTCTAGTTGCTTGAACTAAAGTCCTATCATTCATCCCTTTTTATTGGCTCCAAATGGATCATGTGCTCATGCTTGAATCCATCCTCTGGCCAAGTAGTAAAGTAATCTCCTGGGGGTCTGGGGTGGGGACTCAGCACAACCAGAGAGCCAGAATGGTACCTCCAGAGCAACACTATGGTACTGATTTGTGTGCTGGGCAAAAAAAACCCAAAATGTCTACTACATGGAAATTTCTCATACATGGTTGGTAGTTATTTTCCTCCGGTTTGTTATTGCCTTTGCTTTTGTTCACAGTATTTTTTGCTATGCAGATATTTAAAAACTATAAAAATTTTTTTGGATTTCTTATTCATGTATTGTGCTTAAAAATGTCTTTCCCAGTCTCTGCTCTTGAAAAGAAAGTTCATTTCT
>NW_011888819.1:1535694-1607695 GCF_000151845.1 Pteropus vampyrus
CTAGGCAAGAAGCTTTCCTTGCCTCTTCTAGCATCTTATGGTTACCAGCAAGCCTTGGCCTTTCTTGGCATGCTGCAGCCTAACTCCTGTTTCTGTGCGGGTCCTCATATAGCCTTCTTTCCTGGATGTCTTTGTAGCTCCAAATCTCTCTCCTTATAAGCACACGGTCATTGAATTTAGGGCCCACCCTAATTCAGTATGACCTCATTTTAACTTGATTACATCTGCAAAGACCCTATTTGCAAATAAGGCACATATATATGGTAGGGGAATACAATTCAACCCACAACACCTAGTAATAACCACTTTTTTTATTTGCATAGTTTTCTGTATATCAAAATTTAGCCCTCACATCTCTTCTAATTGTTTCCCCTCTGCTCCTCCCCCCTCAATACATTTAAAGACATTGAATATTCTTATTATTTCTGTCTCATCTATTTAGGCAATGGTATTATGTCTCTGGGGTTCATCCCTTGGTTTTACCTCTTCAGCTCCATCCTCAAGCTAGCCCTCCTACTGGTACCAAGATGGCTGTATCTTTATAGCCTCACACCACCAAATTCAGTGGAAGAGTCTTTTCTAGTTGCTTGAACTAAAGTCCTATCATTCATCCCTTTTTATTGGCTCCAAATGGATCATGTGCTCATGCTTGAATCCATCCTCTGGCCAAGTAGTAAAGTAATCTCCTGGGGGTCTGGGGTGGGGACTCAGCACAACCAGAGAGCCAGAATGGTACCTCCAGAGCAAAACTATGGTACTGATTTGTGTGCTGGGCAAAAAAAACCCAAAATGTCTACTACATGGAAATTTCTCATACATGGTTGGTAGTTATTTTCCTCCGGTTTGTTATTGCCTTTGCTTTTGTTCACAGTATTTTTTGCTATGCAGATATTTAAAAACTATAAAAATTTTTTTGGATTTCTTATTCATGTATTGTGCTTAAAAATGTCTTTCCCAGTCTCTGCTCTTGAAAAGAAAGTTCATTTCTGATTTCAAAGTATAAAATTACTACCTTATTAATTAGGTCTTTACATCTTCTAGAATCTTATTTTATATCTACTTGATCTATTATGGCCTGAAGGAAGTAACGTTCATATTGAGGGGGAAAAATACATTTGACAAAATTTATTTTTGTTCTTCTGATGTTGCTGTTAATATTCTTGTACTAGAATGATCTCAATTAAAAGTATTGAAAAGAACCTCTCCAGTACTGAATGGCCAGTACAGTAAATGATAGGGTTACCTGCCAGCACAGCTATGTTTGTATCAGCCAGCAGAATTGTCAAGATGATTACTCATCCACTGGATAATTTCACAACCCTCTTCTTAAATTTTGTTACTTTGGACACATTCTATCCTGGAAACAAAATCTAGGTTCCATAATACATTTGGAAATAGTAGATTCATGTCTTTTTTTCCAGCTGGTACTGGTAGAGTTTACACACTTACTCCTGCACCATAGGAACAGCTGCTTGAAAAGCTGAAGTGTGCGTTTAGTTCCATTTCTTTGGCACAATAGAAAGTCACGTAAAAGAGAGAGACTCTCAGCCTGTCCGTAGTTGGAAAATTAATTCTTTTAAGTGCTTTTAAAAAATCTCTACAGGTGGTCAGATCTTATGAACTTAGGACCAGCAATGACCTCATCACCTTCAGCTGCTCTAAAAGTTATCTTTGGCTGCTGCATGCTTTATGAAATCTTGTTAATTATGATTGTTTTTCCTAGTTAAAAGTCCTTCTGGATAAATTTTTATAAAACATTTATTTTTATCACTTACATAACTACATAAAGTAGTTTTATTGGTGTCAAAATGTCATGTTATTGCCAAACAGATTTCATTACAATTTCTAGAAATTATTGGAAAGTTAATATTCACAGTTTAATGGCACTCTCGCTGTAGTATTAAATCGTGCTTTATTGAAATTCACAACACAAGTCTTAATTACATTGTGTTTATATAGAATAAAACTCAGAATAGACAGCTTTTCCAGTTAATCTCTACGGCGAATGGCTACACTTGCCTTTTTTTTTTTTTTAAACAGACAAATTGTGAATGAAATTCATTGTCTTTCTGAAACCGAGTTTTCACTAAAATGATTGTTAGACATACTCATTCAGGGGAGCTTGGGAATGACCAAAGGGCTGACTTTGGTCAGATCTGCCAGAGCATGTACTTTCTCTGGGGTTCTTCTTTGCTGGGATCTTGTGTATTCTTTCACATGGATTGAATTGTGTCCCACCCTCAGCAACCCCCAAATTTTTATGTTGAAGCCATAAGCACCAACGTGATGGTATTTGGAGATGGGGCTTCAGGAGGTCATTAGGTTTAGATGAGGTCATGTGAGGGCAGGCCCTAATGATGGAATTAATGTTCTTACCAGTACGGATAACAGAGCTGTCTGTCTGTCTGTCTGTCTGTCTCTGCCATGTGAGCACACAGTGAGAAGGCTTCCATCTGCAGAACTCGACCATGCTGGCACCGTGATCTCAGACTTCTGGTCTCTAGAACAGTGTTGCTTAAGCCACTCAGACTATGACATTTTGTTACGACAGCCCAAGGTGACTAATACATCCCCCAAGGACAAGAAGGTTAGAGCCTGAGCACATTCAAAAGGTGCAGTGGGGGATTCATACGGTGGTCCGAGTGGTCCAGGAAGATGTTTTAAAATTTCAATTACTGCCTCATTACTCTCTTTTAGTGTATAAATAGAACCTCAGAAGAAGGTTAAGTCGAAGAGACAACAGTAAAAGAACGGCATTCCAGTGGAATCAATGAGTAATTTGTAAGTAAAATGACCATTTTGCCCATACTGATTTGCTAAGAAGGGAAATTTTAAAAATTGTTATTCTTCAGAAAGTTGAATTTATAGTTTAAGTTATAGAATGTTCTGAGCTGGGCACTATGCCTTTCTCGTAATGTTCTCATTAAATATTTGTTGATTTGATTTAAAATGTTTTCTACTTTATGACATAAATTTAGTAGAGTAGGATTCCTGTTAAATCCTATATTATTTGTGAGAAAGTATACCTTTATGCCTACTCATGATAGGTGTGGCACTAATTAGTTGGGACTGAGGGTGAAGGTTTGTTCTGGAAATTTGGAAAAGCAGCTTAAAAATAGGTAATACATACCTGGAGAGTCTTTCTCTCCAGCCTCTACTCAGATACCTATTATTTTGTATTTCACTAAATCATCAGAACATATATTTAAATTCCTTTGTTCCAGTTTTATTGAGATATAATTGACATATAGACTGTATAAGTTGAAGGTAATTTGATATTACCATGAACTACAGTGAGTTAACATCTATCACCTTTCATGATCATAGGTTTTTTTTCTTTGTGATGAGACCTTTTAAGATCTACTCTTAGCAACTTTCAAATATACAATACAGTATTATTAATTATAGTCACCGTGTCGTACTTTACAGCCACAGGACTTATTTATCTTATAACTGGTAGTTTGTACCTTTTGACCTCGTTGTACCTTTTGAATTGGGTAAAGGTTGAAAGGTACAAAATTCCAGTTTAAATTACTTTCAGAAACTGCCAAATCCTACTTACTAAAAACAATTGCCAAGGCAAGGAAACAAATTCTCTAGAACCTCCAGAAAGAATGCAGCCCTGCCAGTGTATTTTAAACTTCTGATCTCGTGAATTGTAAAATAATAAATTTGTGTTGTTTTTAAGTCACTATGTTTGTGGTAGTTTTTTACAGCAGAAAAATAAAACAGCAATAACCACTGATTTATTTTCTTAGCATGTTACAACTAATACCAATGAAAAGTAATTTGAACTTTAGGTACTGGTTTTCAGTCTCTAAAGAAACAAGCATGGCAGATGTAAAAGACTGGCCAACTTAAACTTCTGACATATACTGGCACATCTAAAGCTGAGAGAGCTGGTAGGGAGCATACAGTGCTTATCCAGTCCTTTAATGCCCACCCCTTTAGATCTGCGCTGTCTGCCTACCTGGAGCTACTAAACACTGGAAACACAGCCAGTATGAAATGAGATGAGCTGCAGATGTAAACAAAACACCGTGAATTTTGTAAAGAAGAATGTAAAATATCTCAATAATTTTTTACTGTTGACCACATGTTGAAATGATACAATTTTGGATATATTGGGTTAAATAAAATATGTTATTAAATTTCAATTTTTTTTTACTTTTCGAATGTAAAACGAGAAAGTTTAAATTACATTTGTGGGTCGTATTATGTTTCAATTAGACAGTGTTGCTCTAAACCGATGAATTCTATGTAGTGATATAATTAACATAGTATAGATTATTTACCATGTCAATATGTTACTCAGTAATAAATATAGCAGTCCTGTTGAGAGAGTTAGTGGGCTTATTTTATGCATTTTAAAACTAATATCTCCATTTTTTATAGTCACATCCTCCTAGAGTCTGTTGTCCACAATCTCAAGTTAAATCGTGATGAGTTAAGTCAGACTTTGAAAAATGATCTGGTGAGATTGGAGGAAATACTGTTGGCAGCTTGATGGTGACATTTTTGTATGGGGAAAGGTAGAGTTTTCTGTGATAGATGAGAGTCACCTTTGCACTTTTTTTTTTTTTTAATCAGGAAAAGAAAGGTAGTCTAAAAATATGAAGACATTGTTACTTTGAAAATCTTGATTTTAGGTAATGTTTCTTTGTTAAATCAAAAACATATTTTTCCCCTGGTGTAGGAATACTCACAGGAAAGGCTTAGAAATAAAAAGAAGAGGCAGCTTGCCTGAATGAAATCATCCAATTGAAGCCATTAGGAAAAATCAAAAACTTCTGGATTCACTAACACAAATGTGTCTGGATGAGAACAGAACATACTATCAAATGAGTTATTAGCTTACAGCTGCCTAGACCTGCTGCACCTCTAGATGGTTAAGGAATATGGGCAGAACACGTGTGACAGCTTCAACATTTGGGACACACATGCTTTTTCACCTGCAGGCAGTAGGGATAGATTTAAATCATTCAGATCTTTTTGTCTTCTCACAAAGACCTTGTGGACATCGCATCTTTCTTTTTCTGAAGAAATAGAATTTCTTTTGAAATCCAGTCAATGTTTCATGAAGGCATCTAGCCAGTGTAATTTCCTGGACCAGATTAATGTTTGTAAGATCAAGAAATCTTAGGAAACTAAACAGAATCTGTAAGCAATTATATTTTGGGTGGTGATTACCTTAGAGTTGAGTGAGGAAAAAACTATATGTGTGTTGTTAGGAATATATATATGTTTGTGTTTGTATAGATAGAATATCTATGTGTGTAGATTAAGAATGTATTTACATATCGAATATACACATATAGAGTTATATGAATGCAAAAGCAAAGTGACAAATATTTGGTAAATGACAGATATTGCCTTCTGGTACTCCATGCCATTTTAGGCCAAACGTCATCTAGGACATGAAGTTCATAATTTGACTTTAGGCACGAGCAAATCTATATATGAAAGAAATTTATACAAACTTTAAAATTTTGATAAATGAATAAATGTTATAAATGATTTTAGTGGAAGGAATTCCTCTTAAATTACTTGGATTATCATCTGCACCCCCATTTGTTCACTTTATTTTTTAGGGGTTGCCACACCCAGCATCTCCTGGTTGGTGTACTGACCGTGTAGAGTGGTCTATAATAAAATAGTAACTTTTGAAAGGTTTACCCACTTCCCGATAATATCACTGTGTACATTTATCATCATGATGTATGTACAAGGAATTTATCAGGGAGTAGAGAAAGCTTTTCAAGGAACATTTTGATTGGATGGAAGTCAGCTACCAGAGGCTAATATCCAACTGGACTTCCAGCAGCAAATGTCGTTTCTTTCCCAGTAGGCGGTGGAATATAACTTTCTTGGCTTGCCAAGACTATAAAAACATCCCATTCATTAAAATAACTTAGCTTTAATGATTTAAGTAAATAGTTCCCCTGATTTGTTAAATAAAATTCCAATTAGATATAAATGCACTTAGGCAGAATCTCGTGTAAGTGGTTAACCCCAATCCAGGACTGTTTTTATATTGCAGACCAGGTACTTCAAGCCTAAGTGCCCTTGGTTAAAGTTGTCAGGGCATGAGGCTGAGTGAGGACACAGCTTTACCTGCCTTGGGGCACTGCTGAGACTGGTTGGCACTCCTGGAGCCATAAACCTTTTATTATTTTTCTGCATATATTATGCCATGGAATCCTGTGGCCTTCTGGGGCTTTACTGCTTGTAAAATGGCACAACATTTTTGTTGGCTGAAGTGCAAGGTGAGAATTGCTCATCACCCTTGCAGAGCAACTGGAGACCTCTTTCAGGGTTCATTGGTTAATCTGTACTGGAAGGTAGTTAATGAGCCCATGGAGAAATGCTAACATTAAATTAAAATATGTGAACGAGGATTCCTACTAGCATCTGATGAGCTAGATGTATTGAGAATCAGAATTCAGGGAAAGATCCAAGTGTTGTGTTCTTTTGTGAGGCATGCAGAACTCATTTTTATTGATGAAAATTAAGTCCACAGGGCTGAGTGCCACGAATAAGTCAGAGGTTGGAACCCTTTGGCTTAACTTTATTGGCCAAAGAGTTTCTCTAAAGAGATGCATGCTTGCCCTCCTGTAAGAACATTCATTACTTTCATACATAATCGATATACATATTTTTGGATATAGTTTCACGTCATTTAAAAAAAAATCCAGCTTCTTAATGATATAGAATTTATGGATGGAATAAAATCAAATGCTTAAAATTTATTCCCATGCAATATGGAATTGGTCTTGGGGAAAAAAGTGATCTTTAGCCTGATAGGTAAGTCATGGTACTAAATATCTCTTCTTGGCAGGTCCTACTGAATTCTTAAGATTCTCAATGCTTATAATTGAGCCAGTTGGAGTAGCCAAAAGAGTAAAAGGCAGTATAATGTAGCAATTATAAATAAAGTTCTGGAATCAGCAGATCAGACGCCAAATCCCTATTAATTTAATAGTGTATAGTATAACAAAATAGTTTATTATTCTACTAATTAGAATTTATTCTACCAAATAGAAGCATATTCTACTAAATAGAATTTAGTAGTATGTAATATAGCAAAATAATTGTGCAGATTTTTATTCAGCTCTTTTGGTTATAAAGACTAGATAGTCACCTATTCCAATAATTAAGAAGAAATAAATGCAGCAGTATACACACATTGTTTATCAAGAAAGTCTCTCAGAAACCCAAGAGCAGAGTTCATAGCAGAACAAACCCTGTGATATGTGGAACAGGAACTGGTAAATGATTTGGAATCCAAAACAAGTCTGGGATCCTCAGGAGTAGGAGTCTATTCATTTCACTCTGGGTGCCCAACTTTAATATGAAGACACAATGCATCTAGTGTCTTCTCTATTCTTTCCTGGATACTAAATGGCCTGCTTCCCGCCCCCCCCCCCGCCATATTTTTCTATTCAGATTCCTGAAATAGGCATTCTGGTCTGTTTGGGTAAGCATTTATTGGCCAGGCAACATCTTAGTCCAGTGAACAGTCTGTAGATTGGCTGGCCATGGGACGAGTCTTTGCCCTTAACCCAAACAGGGAAGGGGAGGAGTTGGGGTTATTAAGGATCCTACCCCTTCAGCAGGGAGACTGGGTGGACAGCTTACTTTGTTGGGTTGTAGGTATGACTGACAGTCTTTGAGAGTTGGTTATGGTTGGGTTTGATCTGCTTATGATCTTATTTTCTGATACATTTCTCTACAACCATTGGGGTACAGATAGAAAGAAGACAAAGACTTCCTTTATTTGAGAGCACATCTTCCAAATGTCAGTGAATGGCAATGAAAATCAGATATGTTTCCTAAGTAAGACCCAACCTTTTTTTTTTTTTTTTTAGGCCAGGCAATCCTTGGTTGACCTCACAAATTGCAAGGACCTTGTCAGCTTACAGTCCTTGTTTTATTTTATTTATTTTATTTTATTTTATTTTTTTATTTTATTTATTTTATTTATTTTATTTTATTTTATTTTTTATGCCTACAGCACTTGGTCTTCCCAGGTGGTCTCCCATCCAAGTACTAACCAGGCCCGACCCTGCTTAGCTATCCGAGATTAAATGGGATTGGGCTTGTTCAGGGTGGCATGGCCGTAGACAAGATCCAGTCTTTTAAACTATTCACCACATACATGTAAAACACAGGACTTCCTATAGATAAGTGATTGAACAGAATTAATTATAGGCAAAGGGTCAAGTAGGTAATGAGGTTTTGTTGTCAGGGTCATTTCTCAAACCCAGAGCCATCTTACACCCTAGTAAATTAAAGACTTTGTAGTTTGGAAAGAAGAGGATGTGACTTAGAGTCAGGAGATACCCGTAAGTCCCACTTTTGCCCCATATCCTATAGGTTTGGTTAAACGAATGAGCTTATCTGACCCTTAACTTTCTCATCATAAGATGTAACTGTCATACAAGGTCGTTTTAATACTGTATGAAATAGATAGGCATATGATACATGTTACTTAATAAATAATCTAAAAAAATCAGAGGTAGAAGGTTACAGATGTGGAAACTGAGGTCCAGAGATGCTGTTACACTTGTTTAAATTCAACCGACTATTTAATTGCAGTCAAAACTAGAATCCAGGTCTCATGACTTCCCAGGTCAGTGGTCTTGCAAGCTTCTCAGTTTCTCTGTAATTTTCAAAACTTGCTCTTCAGAAAGATTGTGCATACATATGTAAAGTTATAGCTTCTAGGTTTTTTTTAATGAACAAAACGTATTTTTGTAATTAGACTAAAAATCCCTGATGTTCGTTTTCAAAAAACAAAAAAAAGAAAGAAAAAAATATTAATTCTTATTTACTGTGAAGAGTAAGTAAAAATTAAACAGTCTAAATTACTAACTATCCTTGAGGAACATGTGTTTTAATAGTAACTCAAGTCTTGAAGGAGTGAAACTAGGTAGGCACCCCTGGGCCGCCCTGGCCCCTTGCAGTCATTCTGGCCACATGATTACCTCCTGTAGCTCTAATGCTGAGAGGAGTGCCAAGCCTTCTAAATGGCAGTCAGATGATCCAGACTGAACAGCCATGAAACCCAAGGTGATCTGGGCTTACCTGGCTGAAATCACAATCTGGAATTGTGCTCCATGCCATGCATTCCTCTGCCTCATGAGCAAAACATGGCATGGCGCAGTGGAAACTTCATGTAATCCATTATATTTTCAATTACCAAGGCACTGACTTTTGAGAAATGTTAGAGGATGCGATTCTGGATCTTTTTAGCAGAATACAATTGGTTCGTCCACATAATTGTTATTTTCTTTGCCTGGGAGTGCAAGACTTGATTTTCTTCCTTCTTAATATTTTTTATTTTTCAATTATAGTCGGCATACAATACCAAATTGTTTTCAGGTGTATAACATAATGATTAGACATTTATACAACTTATGAAGTGATCACCCCGATAAATCTAGTATCCATCTGACCCCGTACATAGTTATTACAATATTATTGACTGTATTCCTTATTCTATACTTTACATCTCCATGACTATTTCGTAACTACCAAAATTGTACTTCTTAATCCCTTCCCCCTTTTAACCCACTCCCTCAACCCCGCTCCCATCTGGTAATCCTCAAAATGTTCTCTGTATCTATGAGTTTGTTTCAGTTATATTTGTTTATTTTGTTCTTTAGATACCACATGTAAGTGAAATCATATGTGTTTGTCTTTCTCTATCTGACTTACTCCACCCAGCACAGTACCCTCTAGGTCCATCTATATTGTTGCAGATGTAAAGATTTCATGTCATTCATTCATTCATTCATTCATTCATTTATTTTTATAGCTGAGTAATAGTCCATTGTGTATATGTACCACCTCTTTGTATGCTCATCCATTGATGGACACCCAGATTGCCTTCATATCTTGGTTCTTGTAAATAATGCTGCAATGAACATATGGATGCACATGTCCCTTCGCAGTAGTATTTTGGTTTCTTCATGTAATACCCACAAGTGGGATTACTCAGTCCTTCTTTGTCACTTGTTATTGCCTTTGTTTTAAAGTCTACTTTGTTTGGTATAAATATTGCTACCCTAGATTTTTTTTTTTAATTTCCATTTTCATGAAGTATCTTTTTCCATCCCTTTACTTTCAGTCTGTGTCTGTCTTTTGATTTGAAGTGAGTCTCTTGTAGGCAGCACATGTAAGGGTCTGTTTTCTTATCCATTCAGCCACCCTATCTTTTGCTTGGAGCATTTAATTCTTTTCATTTGAAGTACTTGTTGACAGACATGTAGTTATTGCCATTTTATTATTTATATTTTTGATAAATTTTTTTCTTCTTCTAAAGAAGTCTCTCCAACATTCCCTTTAATACTGGCTTGGTGGTAATGAACTCTTTTAGCCTTTTCTTGTCTGGGAAGCTCTTATCTATCCTTTGATTTGAAATGATAGCTTTGCTGGGTAGAGTCATCTTGGTTGTAGGTCTTTGCTTTTCATCACTTTGAATATTTCGTGCCAATCCCTTCTGGCCTGCAAAGTTTCTGTTGAGAAATCAGCTGACAGTCTTATGGGAGTTCCCTTGTAGGTAACTAATTGCTTTTCTCTTGCTGCTTTTAAGATTCTCTCTTTGTCTTTAACCTTTGGCATTTTAATTATGATGTGTCTTGGTGTGGATCTCTTTGGGTTCATCTTTTTTGGGACTCTCTGAGCTTCTTGGGGTTTTATGTCTATTTCCTTCACCGGGTTAGGGAGATTTTCCATCATTATTTCTTCAAATAGGTTTTCAGTTTCTCGTTTTCTTTCTTCTCTGGTATCCCTATGATGTGAATGTTGGTGTGCTTGATGTTGTCTCAGAGGCCCCTTAAACTGCCATCATTTTTGTATTCTTTTTTCTTGTTGTTGTTCTGATTGGGTGTCCTCCACTACCCCATTCTCTAAATTGCTGATTTGATCCTCTGTTTCATACAAGCTGTTGATTCTCTCTAATGTACTCTTCATCTCAGATATTGTATCCTTCATTTCTGATGGTTATCTATGTTTTTTTCTTTGTTTATGTTTTCCATTTCCATTTTTATGTTTTCTATCTCTTTGTTAAAGTTCTCACCAAATTCACCTACTCCTCCCCTAAGTTAATTGGGCATCCTTAAAACCAGTGTTTTGAACTCTGCATCTGGTAAATTGCTTGTCTCCATTTTGTTTAGTTCTTTTTCTGGAGCTTTGTTCTGTTCTTTCATGTGGGACATGTTTCTTTGTCTCCCATTTTGGCTGCCTCCCTGTGTTTGTTTCTATATATTAGGTAGGGCTCCTAAGTCTCCTGGTCTTAGTAGAGTAGCTCTGTGTAGTAGGTATCCTGTGGGGCCCAGTGGCACAGTTTTCCCTGGTCACCTGAGCCAGGTGCTCGAGATGTGTCATGAGATGTGTGGGTTGTGTGTGCCCTCTTGTTGTAGTTGAGCCTTGGTTGCTATTTGCACATTAGTGGGAGGGATTGACCCTTGGGCCGATTGGTTAGGAGGATTGGCCACTGAGGGGCTGACCCTGTGGAGCAGGATTTACTTTAGCAGGGCTTTGGTACATGACCAGTCTGCCCTTCAGGTGTGTCCTCCTCAGATGCAGCTCTGGATAGTGCTCCAGCACTGGGTGAAGCAGGCCACTGGATGTGCTGGCCCATAGACCTCCTGGCAGGAGCCCAGCTGCAAGCCAAGTTCAGCTGCAGTCTGTGAACTTCTGAGGCCACCTGGTAGGAGTCACCAAGCAATCCTCAGATGCCACTCGTGCTGGGCTTATAGGTGCCTTGAAAGGCCAAGCCAGGAATTGAGGCCTGCTGCTGGTAGTGCTGGGCTTGGGGCTGCTCAGCAAGAGGTACAGGGCATACTGAGGTCAGGTGCTACTTCTTTGGATTTTGTGAGCCTTTAAGAGAGATTTTAGGAAAGTCCGTATCATGAGCCAAGACAGGCCATTCGTGTAGAAAAGCCACTGGAAGGGGCTTGAGTGGGCCCACAAGTTGGGAGAGGTGGGGTCTCAGGGAATCATCTGGGTGGATTGACCTGTGTTAATCAGGTTGATGGAGCTCAGATATGGCCCTTGCTTGTGTCTGTGTGCCCAGAGTGGGGAGGGCCCAACAAACAAACAATGGATTCTGCCAGCAATTCTATCCAGGGTAGAAAAGCTGCCCCTCCAGCCCTCGCCCTGAGGCCAGACAACTCAGTTCCTCCCAGTATGTCCCTGGTGCCTTTTGAGCTGCTCTCCACCGCTGGAGCTCAGAGCAAGTGAGACCACCGGCAAGTGAGTATGTGTGTGGGCTCTTTAGGAGTAATGTCTGTGACTACCGTAGCCCTCTTTCTAACTTAGCCACAGTCCCCGTTGGTTTTCACAGCCAGAGGTTATGGGGACTTCTCTTCCTGGCACTGTAATCCTGGGCTGGGGAGCTCAGTGTGGAACCAGGATCCCTCACCTCTTGGGGTGGGGGCATTCTGCAGCTAAGATAACACTCCTGTTTCTTGATCACCATATGTGGTTGTGGGACCAATAGGCTCCATCCATCCTATTATCTTGAGCTGACTGTTTATGTATGTCCTCAGTTGTAGAACTTCTGTTCAGCCAGACCTCAGGTGACTTCCAGTGGTGATGGTTCTGTAGTTTGATTGTAACTTTGATGTGGTTGTGAAAGGAGGCAAGCACTGTGTCTACCTTCTACACCACCTTGACTGGAAGGGGAGTGCAAGATTTTTGAAGCATGTCTTCCTTCTTCCACTTACTATAATCCCCTCACAAACACTTATTGTCTATTTTTGCAAAGCACCATGGGACACACAAAATGGTATTTTATGTTCTCTTTCCTAATGGAGTCCATTGTCTTGTTGATGAGAATGAAGGCTCCATGAGTTCTAGGACCTTGTCTATCTCATTTGCTGTTGGGGTTCAGTGTCTAGAACAGTATCTGGCACACAGTAGGCATTTAGGAAATACTTGTGGAATACATAATGTATGTACCTACATCAGACATTAAGATCCTCACAGCTCTATGAGTTAGGAACTATTAACATTCCTATTTTGAAGATGGAGAAACTGAGATTTAGAGAGATTAAGTACTTTCCCAGCTATGATCCTTGGGCTTCATACCAAAGTCATCTGGCTTTTAGCCACTATGTCCACAAAGTCCTCACTCTTAGCTACTATGCTTTGTTGCTCCTTGGGGCAAAGACACTCTCTCTATGTTTTTGAAACTCAAATTGAGGGGTTTTTATAGTGGAATCACATTTGTGGTATAAACAGAGAGCAAGCTAGAAAGTTTTGAGGAGTCTGAAACAGGCAGGACCAAAACTGCCCTTGATATAGGAAAGATTTAAAAGGCTAGAAATAGAGTTCATCTCTTCTTCACTTCTAGTAGAAGATAACCTTGAAAATCCTCTTTATAATTATGATTATGCTATAATCTTATATACCATTATAATATTATCTTTCATCTTTAATCTAGTTTCCTCACCTTAAATAGTTTGTATGGGCTAGAATCCAGTTTTGTTCATATTTCTAGCATGGCATCTTCACATTGATTTGAAAGGAATTGAATTATCAGGATGGTAAGCTCAATGGACTGGAGAAAGCTTACTACACTGAAATATCTTTACCAAATTTTTAGTTCTGATAAGCTTGTCTTTTTCATTCATTCTTCATCTCCTCCCCTTCTTTTAAAGAAGTTCTAAAGTAAAAGAAAAAAAAAACAACTATTCATACGAAATCATTTTTGACATCTTCAGAGATTTCTCTAGGTTCTGTCCTAAGCCTAACTGTTGTTTTCTTCTACCTACATTCTTCCTACACTTGAGAGATTTCAAAAAATGTGCTTCATTATTTAGACTTGTTTTAATTTTCTTTTAACATTTACTTTCTCTTGAGGTTAAGAACATTTTGTAAATTTGCAAATACCAAAAGTATTTTGCACACAACAAAATAGATTTAAGAAAACAGCCAGATCAGATTCAGAATATTTCCCCAAGGGGAGGAAGTGCACAAAATAGTCAAATGATTAATTGAAAAACAAAGCAAGAGAACTAAAATATTCCTGTGAACTAGCTCCTAAGGTATGCTCTTTTTCCATTAAGAAACACTGTCAAGTCTGCACTGTTTGTTTTTTGAAGTGAAACTTTGATGGAAAAATTAATAACTGAATATACTGTGTATTTCGCACTAACATTAACATTCTTTTTCTTGTCAAACATTTTGCTACCAGCTTAGGCATTTACCCTCAATGTGTTTTTCATCCTGTTCAGGTGTTCATTTTTCTTGTTCCCAACAAATGTACCAAAGTTTTCAAGTCAAGCTTCTTGAAAGGTAGAACAGGTCACCATATCTTTGTAGAGACTGATAATAAAAGCATATTTTCTTTTGTTCATCCATAATAAATAAAACAACTATTGGTTTGCATATCACTCTTATTAAGTAAGGTCTCCATACTCTGAGGATCTTATGTTGGTAAACAAGTCAGTTTTGGAGATGCCTGGTATCTGAAGAAAAGTGGCGAACCATGTATGATCTGATTCATAGGTTGATAAAGTGGTTGAAATCGCTAAATTGACAAAATGACCAAAGCCGATAAATTGATACATATTTCCTGGGCACCGACTATACACAAAGCTAACTTCAAATTGAGATTCGAATTCTAGTAAACAGAGCAGAGGATGTAGGGGCTTGAGTACAGACCAAGTTTGGGATGTGCTTTCTTTATACCCTGCCAGCAAATCATGAACAAGAATTAATACTTTCCAGCTTTTTGTTCTTTTTAACTTAAATGTAACTGAGCAAGAATTTGACTTTCACACCTAAATCAGTCAGTCTTTATAACTGACCCTTTCTAATGCACTCCGCTTCATAACAGTGCCACAGTATAATACTACTTCTAGCCTACTTTGAAGTTAACACAAACTTTTCTGAGTCTCTTGTTAAGAAATACTCCCTACACCTGCAAGATCTGATTATATCTATTTGCATATTTCAAACTCAACAAGGTTGATAGGCTTATTATGAGTCCTTTATGTCAGGGACTCAGAAGACACTAAAGAAATATGAATAATATTAGTAGAAGCAGCAGTAACAATAGCAGTAAAAGTAGTTAAGAATGGTAAAAGCCATAATTAATGTTTGGTGAATGCCTTCTACCCAGGCATCATGCTGAGTACTTTGTGTGCAGTAACATCTTCCTTTCACGAAAGAAAGCAAAGCTCAGAGAAGTGGAGTAACCTGCCCTAGACCTCACACAGTCCCAGTGGTGGAGCTGGGAAATGCATTTCTCTTTAAAGTTTAGCAGAACTCACCATTTGAGTGTCTTTTTAATTTTTTTTAAAGGAGAAGTTTTTGACTATCATTTCAATTTCTCACTTTTATTGGATAGATTGAGTTTTCTTCTCTAGATTTAAAAGCTGTACGTGCTACATTTATTCTTAGGGTGGTTCATCCTTGCTTAAGCCCATTGTCATATTTATTTTCTTCTACTGAGTGCTGAAACTTTTCATTGTCCGTATTTCCCCGGAACCAGACAAGTGATTTAGTATGCTCTCGTGTTATTTTGTTCTCTTCCCCAACCATGACCCCACATCTTATGTTGTTATTTTCTAGAATGATTCAGGGTCACTAAGGCATATATTATCTTTTTCTTTGCTTTAGTCTCAGCCTTTTAAAAACAACTTTCGTGTTATTTAAGTCTTCTATGCCCTTGCTGGTTTGTTTTGTCTGCTCGTTCCATCAGTTACAGAAAGTGGTGTATAAAAATATCCCACTTTGATTGTGAATATTCTATTTTTTCTTTCAGATTTTTCGATTTCTGCATTATAGATTTAGAACCTATGTTAATATTGGCCCATATTAGAATAATTATTCTAATAAGTATGTAAGACCAATAATACTTATTCTTGGGGAATTGAATCTTTACTACTATGAAATGTTCCTTTTAATCATTAGTAAAGCTTCTTACCTGAAAGTCTGTTTTGTGTGATATTAGAAGAGCTATAGTAGGCTTTGTTTAATTGGGGTTTAGCGCATTTTAGTTTTGTATTTTTGTATTTTTTTTAGTTATGGTGTATGTTATGGACTGAATATTTGCATTCCACCCAAATACATATACTGAAGTTTTAACCTCCGATATATTTGGAGATGAGACCTCTAAGGAAGTAGTTAAGGTTAAATGAGGTCATTAGGGTGGAGCCATAATACAAAAGGATTAGTGTCCTTATAAGAAAAGACATCAGATTGTTGTCTCTTTCATTCTGCACTCACCTAGAGAAAGGGCCATGTGAGGACATAGCAAGAAGGGGACTACCTACAAGCCAGGAGGAAAGTTATGACCAGGAACTTTGATCTTGAACTTCCCAGCCTTCAGAACTGTGAGAAAATAAATTTCTATTGTTTGAGCCACCCAGACTGTTATGGCAGATGAAGTTGCCTATTCAGACTTTGATAGTGAGATGTGGGGTACTGCTGTAGCAATACTTAAACATATAGAAGTGGCTTTGGAACTGGGTAATAAGTAGAGGCTGGAAGAGTTTTGAGGTGCATATTAGAAAATTCCTTGAAGGCCTTGAAGGGAGCATTGATAGAAATGTGGACTTTCAAGGCAATGTTTGTGAGGTCTCAGACGGAAATGAGGAACAAGTTGTTAGAAACTGGAGGCAAGACAGTTCTTCTTATAAAACGGCAAAGAACTTGGCTGAATTATGTTCCAGTGTTTTGTGGCAGGTAGAACTTGTGAGCAATGAAATCAGATATTTCACTGACGTTTCTAAGCAACCGTTGAAGGAACAGCTTTATTTCTCCTACTTATAGTAAAATTTGAGAGGAGGGAGATAAATTGAAGGAATTGTTAAGTAAAAAAGAACCAGAACTTGAAGATTTGGAAAGTTCTCAGCCTATCCATATCGCAAAAAATGAGGAACTGTGTTCTGAAAAGAACTGTAAGAATATGACTGAACAACCATTCGATAAAGAGATCATGGCCTGCTCATGGATTTAATCAACTATCTCAGCAGAAGCCAGGAATATAGATGGGTTTAAATCAGCAGAAACACTGCCAGTTTAAACTAAAGAGGACAGAGGAAGTGGGATGGAATAAAGGAAGACAGTAGCACTTCTAGGATTCTAAAGGAGTGGATGATAGAGCTATTCAGCTGAAAACATGGTTTATTCTCCAAAAAAGGAAAGTATAACCCTGAAGATGATTCACAGACCATCAGGGCTGCCACTTCCACCACAGGGCCAGGGGCTAAGGTTGCTCACTTCTTGGTTTCAGAGGATTGGGACCCTTCTCAGTTTCAACAGGCCAGACATATGGGCCTTTAATTTATTAACAAGTGTCCTTACAAGAGTGAGGCGGCAGAAGATTACACACAGACACCAGAAGAGAAGGCAAAGGGTCCACAGCAGCAGAGATTAGAGTGATGCAGCCACAAGCCAAGGAATGTTTGGACCCAACAGAAGCTGAAAGAGGCAAGGAACAGATTCTCCCCTAGAGACCTCAGAGGGAGAGTGGCCCAGCTGACACCTTGATTTCAGACTTTTGGCCTCTAGAACTATGAGAGAATAAATTTCTGTTTTTGGCAATGTGTTAGAGCACAACAGGAAACTAACATAACCCTTTCCAACGCGATTCTCTCTTTTTCTCCCAAGCATTTGTAATTCCACTGTCTTGTTTAACCTCACTTCTGTGGCCTTAACTTTTCTCAATTATAAAACGAGGTGGATGACCTAGATATATTATAATAAAGTGCCTATTAAAAGGCACGAGTCTGAATAAATGACCCCTTTGAACTCTATTTTATCAGAGTATTCTATCCCCAAATTAAATTTACAAATAGCCCATTAATTTTATGTTAGATACATATTAATTTATTAAAATTTGTTTTTAACTTTAGACCGAGATAAATGGGAGCAAGCAATACTTTTCACAAGAGAAAAAAGTAACATAGCAGGGAAAACAGTTCTGTTTTCCCAGATTTTGTTTCTGGTCTCCAATTTCTGGCTCAAGGACCATCAGCCTCTGAAGGGTCACTTTTGAGGAGTTTTTTGGTATTGCTGGATGCTCCTGGCAAGTTTATTGCACAGACAAGGATAATGGAAGAAAAGTTGGGAAAATGGCAATTGATTAAGGGGAAGAATAATGGATAAAAGAGAACAAGGAGAGAGAAAAATAAAAGAAGGCGGTATGGTGAGGAGAAAGAGACTGGAAAGTAGCATTTTTGTGGAAAGAAGCATTTTGTGATCCCTCCATCTCAGGTGTGCAGAGTACTCCATTAAAAACAGCACCATCATGTTAAGTTATGAAAATGGCATTTCAAGAACATTAGGTTGTTGAATTATGAGAGGTACACATGGTTTAACTCCGAAGGGCACAGGTTAAATGAGAATTCGCGTATTCCTGGCTTAACTTTAAACTCAGGTTTTTTTTAATCCATGAATAATTTATTGTCATAATAGTAGCCTCCTCATAATGTAGTTCTGGGATTAAATAAAATATTTATAGTTAAAATCCTATCATGTTGTAAGTACTTTCAGTATTATATTATTGTCATGACTATTATTTTTGTCATATTAGGTCTGTAATAGAAATTTATAAACCACATATGTAATTCAGTCCTATCTAGAAATTATAGCTCAATCCAGTAGCTACAAGGTTCAGAAGTTTAAAGAACTAGTTGTCATTAAATTTAAATTATATCTATTTGTATCTAGTTTCTTTTTATAGTAAAATGGAGTTTTTTTTCCTTCTTAAATCTGTTTGTTAAGAAAGGAAAGGAGATTTTCTGTAATAGAAAGAAGTTTGGTTTAATAATTTTAAAGACCATTGATTTCTAACTTTGAGACCTTCCAACATTAAAATGTGGTTGTAGAATGTAACTTGTGTGCTTACCATTATTGTTCATTATGCACAGTTGCCTTGGCTTATTATATGTTGGTTAAAGTAAATTATATTTGTTAGAATATGTTTGTTGTAGGAATTAGATTTACCACCAAAACTTATAATGTATACACCAGTACTATAAGTCTTAGCTCACAATCCATAATTTCTGACTTGAATCTATGACTTCATTAGAATATCAGTGACCTTTGTCTCTACAGGCATATTTGTAATAAACGAAATTATTTTAATCGATTTAATTGATAAAGCATACATAGTATTTTCCAAAAATAACATTATGTGTTTACAAGGTGTCTTCCAAGGAAGACAAATCTATAAAATTCTTTACGTTGTCAGTTTATACTATTATTCTGGAGTGGGAGGTCATTATTCCTGTTTTGCCAGAGAGTACAAGGGAATCAGTGGCTTTATTAACACCAATAACTGCTCTCTGGTGTGATCGAAACCACAACCCAAATCATATATTACAAATTCTCTTTCCAGTCTATAACATTGGTGTACAAAACTAAAATGCTTATGTGACACCAAAAAACAAACAAAAAAAAGTCCTAAATTACATAGGCTCTGGATATGAGAGTTACTCAGAAACTAATAAAGATTATTTGTCCTATTGGATGGATGTTAAGAAACTATTTTGGTTCGATTGTGAAATTTTATTAAAATCTGTATGCGAACAGCAATAAAAGAGCACTTCCTATTAAAAGTTACCTATTTGCTTATTTTTCTCACCATTTTCAGATATGAGCTTTGGCATTTCAACAAAATTAGTGACCAAATTATTTTCGGCCACCAGTTCTGAGCAGTCGATTATTATTCCCCAGGAATTTTCGTAGGCCAAGTCTTACAGCCAAAACAATTTTTTAACAGAAGGTAATAACTGTGAATCGGTAGAATAACTCCATAAAGTCATGTGAAATAGATGGAGGAGCTGCCAGTATCCAACAAATGAAGATGATAAATGAATGGTTTATATGTAAAGGAGTAAGTGAATGTCGGTAGAAAGTAGTACACTCACACCTTCATCTGCCAGAAATATCACCTTTGGTAGTTGTAGGTAATGTTGATGATTGAAATAATTAAGCGAATATGGAGAAATCTGGAGACTAAAATATTGAATGACCAATCAGCATGCTAACACCTATTCTGTGTATGACATTTCCATGGATTATGTGGATGATAAAGACTTGTGTAAGGCACAGCTACTATTTCCAAAGACTTCATCATTTGATTTGTAAAGCTATATTCGATACAGAAATAACAGTGTGAAATGAATAGAGAAACTTTTATAACTAGAAGAGGCCTTATGGGTCACCTAGCCTAATTTTCATGGTTAAAAAACTAACTTAGTGAGAACTTAAAATGAATTGGCTCCTTATCATTGTAACTGACATGATTTTTGTATTTTTTATTTTCTCCCTTTATCCTGAGTGCTGAGGTCCCAGTTGACCGTATAAATTGAGTTATAAATTTAATTTATAATTCATTGCGTTTGAGTTATGAATATGAATTGTTTTCAGTTCATGTGGTGAAATCCTAATCCCCAAGGTGAAAATATCAGGAGATGATTAGGTCCTGAGGAGGAAGTCCTCATGAATGAGATGAGTGCTGTATAACAGAGATCTCCCAGAGCTCCCTTGCCTTCTTTAATTGTCTACCAAAGGTGGCCTTCACCATGGAAGGAGAAAATGTCTAGCTTTGTTCAGTTTCTCACCAATGTCCGTTATCCCCCAGATAAATAAGAACCACTTATTTCCTTAAACCCTGGCAGTACAGTAGCACAAAGTGGAAATGCAGTATATCTTATTTCAAAAGATAAAGCTCAGTTTATTAATTCATTAAAAACAAACATTGAGGAAAAAGATGGCTATCGGTTGGGCTTTTGGAACATGGTTACCTGAATTGGGTTCCTTCTCTCTACAGGGAGAGTCTGTGGGGATTAACTGCCTAAGGTTTTCATACTCAGGCTGGTGGGGACAGAAGCTACTTCTTCCAGACCCCATGAGAATCTAGCCATTCAGAATTTCCCACCCCATGACTGGGGTCCTGGTGAGTTGTAAAAGATAAATAACAAATCTAAGGCTCTCATTTGTGGCTGAAGTAATATCCCTTTGTGTGTGTGTGTGCGTGTGTGTGGTGTGTGTGTGTGTGTGTGTAAATAAAATACATCTTCTTTAACCAATTGTTTATCGATGGACATTTAGGCTGCTTCTATATCTTGAAGAGCCTGTGTTCTTATGTAAATATGTGTGTATATGTCCTCTTTCCATAAGTTAAGAGAACAAAATTTAAAGTTAGAAACAACCTCGTCATGTTAGACATTTTAAAATAGGGGAGCCAAAAAAGAGGTATACTCTACTTCATGCTTGTTTAATTGGGAATTTTTTTTTTTTTTTTGGTTAAAGTTCTAGGGTGCACCTCATAAATTATTCTCAGTCTTGCACATGTTGTAAGAATCACCTAGAAAAACCTTGAAATTATGTAACTGCCATTGCTGGACTATGTTACATCGGTCTATTTGTGTCTCTGCTGTAAAGTTATCAGTAGTCGCCTGTAAGCACAGTGCTCCCAAGAACTGAAAAGATTTTATGTTGCATGCCATGTCTGGGGCTTGTGTTTGCTTGACCTGGTGCGACTAACCTGTCAGCCCGCAGGCAAAGCTGACTTGAACTGTACGTGGTTTCATTTCTTCCTGATCAAACTGTAGGTGGTTTTGTTTCTTCCTAATCAGACACTTTTACATACAGCAGGGAAGTTAAGGCACAAACATAAGACAGAAAATATTACTAATTGGAAAGAGCCAGGGGACTTGGGGCCAAAAGACAGTTTTAAATCTCGGCTAATTTTATAACTTTGGACAAGTCACTTAATGTTTGAGTCTCACTTTCCTTTCTGTAAAATAAAAATGCTAATGCCGACTACAGAGGTTGTTATGAAGATCAAATGAAATAACATGTTAAAGTTAAGTAGCTCAATTCTTAGCACGTGAGAGGCGCCTACACAAGTTAGTGTTCAGCTCAATGCCTAGTGCATGGTTACTCAAAATACAGCAGCTGAATCTGAAGTCGAGTTCCGTGAGAGTAGGCACTCGATTCACAGTTGTTGCTTGAATATACGAATCAGTGAATGAAGGATTATGATTAACATAGTCTCCTGTATGTAGTGCAACACCTATATGTTGAATCTTCTAATGATGGATAAGTGAGCCAGGCTAAACACCCAGAATGTGAATATATGTCACGCAGGTGTGAGAATGGGAGTGTTAATGGTTCTAAGAGGAGCATGATATTTTGAGAGAGTTTTAACTCAGAGTATAGTGTGTAATTTAGAACAGTCTTTTCAATTAATATAGTACAGGTTCATTGGTGCAATAGAATCTGCCTTCGATTCAGTGATCATTACCCTAATGCTATTATATTTATGTTTAAAAGAGCTCAAGTGCCCCAAAGCTTTTGTTTTTGGCTCTTATTACTAATTATTTACATCAGTGGAAACTGAGACTCCTGGGGAGGAGTCTAGAGAGGGAAAGGCCCAGGACGGCTCTAGGTGGCGGGGGTGCACTCAGGACCAGTCCTGATCGTCATTTCCTGTCTCAGCCCAGCCTTGTGATCATATCACCTTTGGCTGAGACCACCTCCTGAAACATGACTGTGCCTCTTGGTAGTGGCTCCAGAATGTTTGTCCCACAATGTGAGATTTTATGCCTCTTCCAAGGAAGGATACTTAAGTTCAGCCCCGATGATAAGGTAAAATGACTCCAAGGAGAGAGATGCCCAATGTCTGTGTCCTGCCATGTTGGGTTTATGTTGAAAACTGAAAATTAAAAGCCTAAAGCACAATAATTGTGCTTTTATAGTCTGGAAGCATCACATAAATATATGAACCTTCTTAAGCACTTCATAAGTATGTGAAACAAGGAATAGTTTAGTCAGTAAAGTCCTTTTAGCAATTTGCTAATAAATTAAGCTCTGTTCCCCTGCATTTTTTTAAAGTAAACAATCACTATACACATTGCATGTTTTTTGAAAGAGTCTGAACTAAACAGTGTTTTTGTTTTCCTCTAACTTGTGCACAGATAGTGAAAATAACAGAATACAGACAGCTGTGGGACATGAGTCTGACAGTACTTGGCAAATGGATGTCAGGGACCAATCACTGAAAGGTGATACAGTTATTTTTTTGTAACTTGAAATTATCAAGCTGCTGCTGTTTGTGTAACCATGACATGTTGTGTCCCTCCTGCCCCCACAAACTGATTTCTACTCATTACTGATCACCAGTGCTCATTGGCTCATAGACCCATAAAGTTGAGTCCAAAAGAAATCAGAATGGAAGACAATACACAATTTTAAAAGTTTTTTTTTGACATCAATGGAGGAAAAATAGTTTTCTCCTTCATTTCTGCTTTCCTCTCTCACCCTTTTCTTTCTTCTACCCACACATCTGTTTAAAAAAAAAAATTTTTGAAGCTATTTCCTGTTGTAAATATATGGATGTACCATACCCAAGATTCTTGGTTTTATTTTTTTCCTTTTTTTTTTTAATTGAAATTATTGGGGAAGATTCTTAGTTTTAAATAACAGGATTTGACTCTGGTTGGATCTGTATGGGATAATTCACAGCCCGGAGGATCTCGGTGCAGGAAAGACCCCCTCCCCGACCAGGAGCTGGCAGATCTCCTGCCTCTTAGGCTTCCATATTGGGAAGTGGGAGCTCTGCCTGCCACCCTTCTGAGAATTTTCTTCAAATGAACAGAACATTTCATGCCAGTTGACCCTAATAAAACATATCTATTACAGTGGGTATCAAATGAAACTTTTGCTTTGATGGGAACCACATCTTTGGTTTCTAAAGTTCTAGAGGCAAGTTGAGAGCACAGGTTTTGTAGGCTACTTGGTCCAAGGAAAACAGCTCCTCAAGAGGATACACATAACTCTCCCTGTCCAGACGGCTTAGCATCTGTGGAACTTTGTATTTTAAAAGGAATTGCTGCAGTTGAGAATGAGATACCAAGGGGCAAATCAAAACTAACAAGAATTGGGTAATGGAAGAGAGCTTACTGTGTAATTAGAAATTTCACTTGTTCTAAAGAAGGATATCTCAAGAGGCAGCCACAGACTACCTTCATCAAAATCATTGTTAAAAATGAAGACTCTTGAGGATCGCTCCAGGTTTACAGAATTAGAAACTGGGAGTAGCTCTAGAAATTGGCAATTTTTTTACAAACCCCTAGATGAACTTTGAGCCCACAAAAGTTTGAGAAATGCTAGGAATGTAAATGAATGTAGGTCCATTAAAGTATTATTAAAGTTCTTGATAAGGTTACTATTTTCAGCCTCTCTTCTCCCCATTTATGCTTAACACTGTATTTTTTTAATTAAATATTATATTTTACTTTTTATAGAAAAATGCTATTCTAAGTCTTAATGGGTTTTAAAAAACCAAAACAGGGTTTTGCTGCTATTTATAGAAAGGTGGATATTTCTAAAGCACTAGTCAACTATTTAGGGAAAAGGTCAATGAGCCCAATGGAAACTCTTAGAAGGTGAGCAGGTATGGAGTTTCTGGAAGGAAAGGAATCATTTTCTGACAGTGGTGGGTCAATGGTGAACTTTTCTCCACTGCTTCTGAGTTATGGAGGATTGAAAGTCCAAGGGCTCCATAAACTCAGTGGCTTAGAGTCAGTCTGTATTCCCTTTTATCTGCTTAGTGTCTAGTAGCTTCTAAATTTAGAAAAAAATCCTGAAGCTTCAATTCTTAACTCCCCCAAATGTGCTGTCCAGAACCGACACTGCTATTGTGAGCGTTCACCTAGTAGGTGTTAGAACCTAGTAGATGTTAGAGCCACTTACACTCTCTGCTTCTCAGTGGTACCTCAGGCAAAAAAATGGCAGGTTCAGTGTCTGGTGAGGGCCCTTTTCCTGGTTTGCAGATGGTTGCCTTCCTGCTGTGTCCTCACATGGTGAAGAGAGAGAACACGCTCTCCCGTTTCTTCTTGTCATGGCACTAATCCCATTGTAAGGGCTCCACCCTCAAGACCTAATTACCTCCTAAAAGCCCCATCTCCAAATACCATCATGTTGGGCTGGGGGCTTCAATATGTGAATTCTGGGGAGACACAAACACGAACATCCATGGAGTCTGATCTGGCCTATCGTCAGCCCTTAATAACTATTTGTTGAATGAATGATCGCCTGAGTGAACAAGCTCATGTTTCTCCCGGCATCCTCTCCCCGAATTTCTGGGAGATTTTCAGTCTTACTGTGCTCAACCCTCCCTTAGCTTCCCAGAAGGCATCCTTGTTGGATTCTTCTGTTTCAGCTTATCGGATGATGTGGCTCGTTCAGAAAGGATGTATGTGCATTTAGAAGACCCCACTTAGGCTGAATTCTTCTCAGTCCTGAAGACTGAGCACATTGGAGAACTCTTCTTTCCAACCTACGTAGGTGGGTGTTCATCACCAAAGCGGCTGTTTTGGGTGCGGGTGAGGAGATTTTGCGTGCATGTAAGCAGCACGTCACAGATGTACTTGGTTGCTGTGAGGATGGGTTAGTTCATTGTTTGCCTGCAGATTACTTATGCCAGTCTGGGTGATGATCTTGTTACTGTTGGAAAGTTTTCTGTTAAGAATTTATTTTTATACAGTATATGATGAGCTTCATGAAGAACATCTTGAATAGTTATCATTATTCATAGGATGTTCTCCATTCTGGCAGAATGTTAATTAATATTTGATCATGGAAAAGGTTTGAATGGCTTTGGCGTACTAGTTGATGGCACTAAGAATCTTATGCGGAATCCACGTTCCAACTGGAGAGATTCTCTAGATTTAAAGGTTCTTTACTGTTTAAATCATCTAGATCTGTGTGCTTATTTCACTTAGCTTATTTTTTTATGGGGGAACCCACATAACATTGGCTACTTTGCCAACATTTATAAAACATTTTTTCCTATCAGAGTGTGTGCGTGTACATATCAGGCCCTCTTAAGGCTACAGTTACAATGGGATCTTAAGTGTGTGTGATGTCAGGAGGCAGTGAGGGTGACTTCCATCTACGGGGTGTCTGGATCGCTCTGTTTGTCTTGAACTTTTCCACTTTCATGAGTTTAGAAAAACTGCAGGCCTGTGGAGTCATTTAACGTGTTTTGACCATTTAAAGCAAATGCTTTTCAGCATTAATAGAGGACTTTTCTGGGTGCCTTTTTCTCCTCTCTTGAAGGCTCTAGGCTGAAACGACAACTCTGGCTCTATGCCATCACTCCAGCTGGCTCCTCCTCTTCCCACCTGTGCCTGCCTCTCTTACAGCTGCAGCCACCTAACCAGGAGATGCAGGTGCATCTAGGCTCTAGTTTCCTGAAGTCACTTTTACATGACTGTCTTAGGAATGAGGAGTTTCTCAGGCTCTAAAATCAGGAAAGCTGGCAAACCAGGACGGTTGGTCACCCTACCTTTATTCTTTTCAGGGGATCTTTAAGAATTCTTAATTCTTAATTCTCCAGTGACTGAACGTTAAGTCTGTGACCTCACGTCATTGCCCAGCACTTAATTTTACTTCGATCTAAGATTGAGCCCACCTCACACCTACATCTAATAGAAAGGTCTGGTTATACTTCTTTACAATGGGGGTGCTGTTCTGATTATCTGTTGGTACTCTAGTTCCTTGTAACCTGGGTCCTGCCATATTAGCTCAGACCTGTTCAGAGCCCAGAGCTTGGTCTCCAGCTGATGTCTCTGCCCAGTGTGGTCTGCTTGTAGCTCTTTGGTGCCAAGACACTACCTGCACCACCCGTTACCTGTGCTCAACTGGAAATCTACCTAGCACTTACTGTAGTGGTTCTCAAAGTGTGATTCTGGGTCCACATGCATCAACATCACATGGGACTATGTTAGATATACAAATTCTCAGGCCCCCTTGGACCTACTGAATCAGGAACTGGGGGTAGAGTCCAGTGATCTGTGTTTTAACTGGCCCTCCAGGTGATTCTAATGCACACTGAAATTTGAGAGCTACTGCCCAAGATTGTGCACTGTGCCTTGGCAGCTCGACCTTTGAAGCCTAAAGCCAACTCTACCCACCTTGGTGAATATTTACTGTCTCAATCCCTGCCCGTCGCTGGCGTGGCCTATCTCCTTTCTGACTCACCTCAAGCTCCCATTCCTACATAGATCCTTAAAGGTTAGTTTCACTTCTGGTAGGGATTGTCCAGATTTGCCCAGGACTGAGGGGTTTTTTGGGCACGGGACTTTCAGTACTAAAACCGGGAAAGTTCTGGGCAGACTGTACAGGTGAAAACCCTAACTGAGCAAGCTCATTAATATCTTTTAATGTTTGTTGACTTATGGAGACAGTAGAAACAAGGAACTAGAAGGAGGATTATTGACCCTTCAGGATATCCCCTCAGTTACAGCCCAAAGTATGAAAAGCCAAAAGGAAGACAGTCTATTCTGGGGTGTGTGTGTGCTAATTATATATTTGAACACTTTTTAGAATTGAATAGTTTACATTTCAGCCAAGACTGTTTAAAGAATCTTTTTTTCTTTCCTTTCTGGGAAGCAAATCCAGCAGTCAGGTTTTTAGAATGAACTTGCTGCATGATATCAGGCAAAGTACTGATCTGCTTTATCTGTAATTGGGACAGTAATAAATTTTTCTTCAAAGTACATTACAGGGAATGAGGATAAATGAGATTAAGTGGCGTCTATAAAAATACTCTATTTTTTTGGATGGATGCTTTATAAACATGTCATTTTATTAACAATAATAAACCCATACACAGACACTTTCCAAAGAGAACAAAACGTCTTTTGCAAGATATGAGAAACTTAAGGTAGCATCTGATCTTTCTAGACGGGAGTTATTTCTCCTTCTTGCAGTTTCCTGTAGAGCTTGTTGTCCAGGCTGGTTCTCGACCTTTAGTACACATGAGAATCATCTAGAGATGTCTTAAAAAACAAAAATAAAAACAAAAATAAACTGATGCCAAGGCTTCTTAATCTCCCAATTTAATTGATTTGCTGTAGTACTGGGTTATTAGTGGTTTTAATTTTACCAGATGATTCACATGTACAGCCAGGTTTGAAAGTCACGGGTCTAGAATAGTTCTCAATCATTAGTCATAAGAATCACTGTTGAGAATATTAGAAATATAAAATTAGTTTTCCATCAGTCCGGTTAAGTAGATCTAGGGTGGGATTCAGCCATCTGCTTAGTACACCGGCTTACCTGAGGATTCTGATGCAGCTGGTTGGCAATGTGGTGACTTTGAGAAATCTTCAACTCTGACATTTAAGTTTTTTTGCCCAGTATGTAGCACATGGTTAGCACAGGGCCTAACATATAGCAGGCATTTAATAAATATGTAATGAATGAGGCTTGCTGATTTGTGTTCACCAAGTGACAGTGATTTGGCTCTTAGATTGTAGGGTACCAGGCTTTAGGATTCGGGGGCTACTTTCAAAAGTACCTGTGTCTCAGTTAAGCTGACACAGATGAAGTAACATATGCACTTAACATATACCTCCACCGTGTTTAGAACCTTCCCAGTGGGAAAACGCCAACAGGGAGATACATTTTTCTTCATTTTATTACTGCAGCCCCATACTGCAGATTAGTTTGTGTTTCAGTTTCTGAGATGGTTCGGTGGAAACAGAGATCCGAAGCAAACTTTAAAAAAGGACCAGCCAAAAGAAGTTTGCAGAGAGCACCATGATATCCAAATCCGTGACTGTATTTGACTATTTCTTTGTCTTAGAACTCAGCTTCTAAGCTTGGATTCAGCAAACAATGATCCATGGAGTTTGCTGAGTGTTATCATGGCCTCAGAAACGAAAGCCCCCAGAACCTTTTGAACTTTCCTGCTAGAAAATCACAACAGAAAAGCAGAGCCTTCAGATATAAAATTGTCAAAAGCCTTTGGATATAAAATTGTCGACTTGGCGGGTTAACAAGGCCCACCCTGTATGCAACACGGCTGAACGTCCAAGACAAGCAAAGGCCTATAGCGATCGCTTAACAGAATTAGCCTGCTGCCCTGTTCACATCACATTGCATTTGTCAAGCTTGATAGCGATCTCTCTCTTCCTGGAGGAACCCACTTTTTTTTTTTTTTTTTTAGTTGACTTTTGTATTCTGAGCCATGCCAACATTCCAGCCTCATGAGAAAGCCTGAACAGATTTAAACTCCAAATTCAAAGTACTGTTTGTACTACAAACATGTTACAGTTGTCAGTGAGCAGTACACAAACACATTAGGAGGGGGGAATGGAAATTGAATGCACATTAATTTCTGGGGTTAGCTGCCAGGTGGAATGCTATATTTCAGAAATCCAAACTGTAATAGCCTTCCCAAAAGTCTGTTTCAAGTCATTATGGGACAATGCTTTGTTGGTGCTAATTACAGAAGCTCAGCTAGATAATGAACTCAAATCTTCAGTAACAACTGGGGAAAGGAAAGACTCCAGCTGGAGTTTTTCAGCTGTTTCATAGCAAAGCTAATCTAACAACCCAACCCAACAATTAACAGGGCCCAGGGACATTTATATATATAAAAGTGTGTTGTAACCACCATTTTTATGGTGTGGCTCATTTTAAAGAAATCAGCTAGAGAAATTCCTCACATATTTTATTCCACAAATGTTCTATAAAACTTTTGCTGCAATCAGTTCCTTATAATATCTTTTTAGAACGTGGGCCAAGATATCCAGCGTTTTTAAATAAATTACTATTTCATGTGATTTGTGATTTAAATTGTGGGTATCTTAATGTTGTTAATAGGACTTCAAACACAAGTTGCCAAATGTTTAAAATAATTTTACTCGCTTTCTTGCTTTCTTTGGACTGATACCATTAGGTAAATTTGTAACTGCTAAGGAAATGAAAAAGTACTTTATTTTCTTTGTCCCAGATGGTGTATAAGGTACCTACCCAAGTGCTTCTAAACCCTTTGGTTCCACTATAATGTCAAGTAGGAAAATGACTTTTCAGACTGTGGCTAAACTTGTAATTGGAATTCTGAAGGGTGAAATGTCCATAAAAAGGGAACAGAGAATGTGATATTCTACAGGATAGAATAACTCCCTTGTTTTCAGTTGTTTGTCCAAATTTTCTTGTTCAATCACCCTAAAATTTGAGTTTATGTCACTTTTTGTTCCTCCAGGATATATTACTAGAGTAATCTTCCAATATCTAGTTCCAAAGAAGCGAACAGTGAAAATAACCAGAATAAACTACTGATAAATGTTCCCGTTAGCAAAGAGAGATAGGGCAAGGTCTTGAAATACCTTCTGACTTGTAAACAAAATACTAAATTATGCTTTAATTTGAATACATTTGATTATATTAAAATTTTGTTGAAGATTGAGCCACCACTATATTCCAATAGCAAACAAATGTCAAATCTGTTGGTCTTATCATTAGCAACTGGAGAAGGGGCAGTGGAAATTCTCGGTAAGGGTCTTCTGGGACTATGGAAACTTGGCAGAGGATATTAGAGATTCTTTTCAGACATTTTAACCTCTTTTCTTTGGTACTCTGCTCTTGAATTTTTAGTTAGATTGTTAAGATAAAGACTCCTGATGGTCAAGTGATAGGAGTTTATAGACACAAATGTTGCTGTTCTTCCTTTGAAATTCCTCAAACCAGGAAAGAAAAGCTAGTGTTTCTGGAGCATCCATTAGGGGCCAGTTTTTTCACACAGGTCATGTCATTCAATCATTTCAGGATGACTCACTTTGTGCTCATCTCCACTTTTGCAGGTGAGAAAATGGGCTCAGAGAAATTAAAAATCTCGCATGGTATCACACTACTGCTTCGTGGGGCAGTAGGGACTCAAACTGAGTTTGCTGATTCTAGAGACCCCACCCTTCCTCACTGCAGAGCACTGTGACGCTAGATGTTCAAACAGGCTTCAGATAGTGTCAGTGAAATAAATAGGTGGGGGTGGAATAAGGATCCTGAAGGAAAAGAGGACAATTAAACGAGTCCCATCAGACCAAAGCTATATTTCACCTACTGTGCTTTACTCTGCCCATATCTTCTTTAAGAGTTATTGCCTTTTAAATTATAGGAAATGAAAACATTTGGTTTGTGCAAAGCTGAAAAGAGGAAACACTTGGTGGGAGTGGGGAATGTTAAGGCAACTGGGTTACTTTTGGAATTTAGCTTCTGTTGTAGGTGTTTGAGGAGAAGCCACTGGAGTTGAGTACCTTATGAATGAGGCCAATGAAAAGCACACAGGGTTGCTTTGCTTTCCTTGCATTTTAATTGCCCACGTTTCTATTAGACAAAGAAAACATTCAAAAAATAAGTGTCGGAAATATAGAAATCAAAAGCTACATGCTTTAAAGCATTTGAACACCATGATGAAATCTGGAAATTTTCTGTCCGCTTAACTTTTTTATGAAAAGGATGTAAATTGCCAATGCACATTTTTAAAGATATACAAATGTCATCAGTTTTGATGAGCATACTATCAGCCTAACTTCTCATATTTTATCCCTCAATTCATGTCACTTAGAATAAATGGAAAAATGTAATGACATTTCTGAGGCATTTTAACTTAAGAAATCATTGGTGAAAAAAATCATGCACCTTAAGTGTGATGTACCTGTTGAGTAAGGGACTTGGGATGATTTTTTTAAAAAAAGAAATCATTAAAAAATGAAAGTAGAATGCTAGAGGACTATGTGGAAAATTCTCCACTAACTAGAAATTCAATAAGCCAAAAAATTGCCCAAGTAATTTCATGTATTTCAGTTAGTTGATTTTTCAGTTGACTTTTACCTATGCTTAAATCAAAAAAGTTAAAATATAAAGTATGTAAAAATATTTATAAACACAAGAATAGCATATATTTAAATGGCCAGGTTTTTTTTTTTTTTAAGTAATAGATTATATGGCTGTTATTTGGTTTCGAAGGCATGTTTTGACTCTACAACACAAAAGATTTTGTGTATTCTTATGTCATGGATACCCAAAAATACCAGACTAGTTTTACTTGAGGCTTTTCTATACACTATTATTTGCTGGATTTTTCCTTGAGGAACTACCAGAGCTTCAAGAATTCTCATTTTCTTCAGGTATTCACTGACTGAGGGTAACTAAAAAGTTAATGATGGATGAGAGAAAACTAATAGTTCTTAGGCTTGGAAATGGTAAAGAGGAACATTTAAAACAAAACAGCACGTATAGGTGATAGTACAACATTCTAAAAAGCAACTTTTAAATCAGCAAGAACGTACCCCTCTTCTATTACTTTTGGCATTAAGAAAATGAATCCTAATGCCTTTCTCGGTGGTCCTATCCACTTCTATCATAATTTGAGGGGAATATGAAAACAATAGTTCTTTGTCTCAATACGGTGTTGATCTGTGGCAAAGCTAAGTTGATGCTGCCAGAGCTTTACAGCAAGGGCTGTGATTGGGGTTCTGTGAAGTTCTGGAGAAGACACAATGGGGTCCAGCTGCAGCAAGGCCACTATGACAGTTTCTCCCACTATGACAGTTTCTCTCCACAACTGTCCCAGTTGGATTGGCCAAAAATTCCTAAGAGGAGTGTGAGAAAAGAAGAGAAAGAGAAAAGCAGAAGGCGATTTGGAGAAGGGAGGATCTCAGGCTCTGTCTAGACAACCCTCTGTAATTCCTGTCCATAAGCGCAATGGTTGGTCACTAGGAGAGTCTTACCGTATTTTATCTATCTGCACAGCAATTTTTCAAGGTGGCATTAATTCCACTTTAATGATGGATAAACTGTAACTCCGAGAAGGTTAAGTATGGTGACTAAGGACACACAACAAGTAAATGGGGAGCATGGACATAAGCCCCGGACTATGCTTTTTGTCACTTTAGTGTCTGTCTCCCAGCATAAATGGTTAAGGATGGAAGGGGCACTTGAAAAAGGTGATTGCTTTCTGCTACTTTTATAGGCCATTTTCTTCACTCCATCAGGCATCTATTAGTAGCCACTTGGTATAATTACAAATCTTAATAAGATCCCTCATTTCTCTCTTTACTGATTCCCGGAAGGTATGTATTTCTCAAAAGTGAATACTTATGAAATGAACCACTTTAAGTTCATATTTTTCAATAGAAATAGCAAATTAATAAGTATCTAAACATTACTTCCAAACAAGAGAACTAAGCTTTCACTTTACTTAATCCCATAACTGCCATGTTGAAGATATTTGTGATTTATGTTATAAATGGTTATGAAATTAAGAAAATACATCAATAATTTTGAAGAAGCTACTGTTTTCTTTTTTCACAATTTATTATATTCCATATCTTCCTCTTTCTTGTTTTTATTTAAAAATTTGTTTCAAAGTGTGTCTCTTGAGAAATTATTTCAGAAAGTGTGAACAAATAAGTTTTGAGTCATTCCATATCTAAAAATGTATTTATTTTGTGTTTTAATTTGAAATTTGGCTTGGCATAGGTTTCTAATTTCAATGCTATTTTTTTCTTAGAAATTTAAATATTACTCCAACATCCTCTCACACCGAGTGTTGCCGTTGAAATGACAGATAGTAATCTAATTCTCATTCCTTAGTTGATAATCTTTTCCTCCTCTCTGGAAGCATTTAGGGTTTTCTTTTTATCATTGAATTTTTGTAGTCTCATGTGGATGTGATTTGCTATGGTTCTTTTACTCATTCTGCTTTGCACTTGAATGGTCTATTTGAATAAAAAGATTCATGTGTTTCTTCAGCTCTGGGATAGTTTCTTCAACAACTTCTGTGTTATCTCCTCTTTTCTACTGTCTCTGTTTTCACTCTGGGCTACCTGTCAGAGGGCTGCTAAAACTCCTGGATCTATCCTCCCTGTTGTCTGTGTCTTTCTTTATGCTTTCCATCCCATTTTTCTTTTGCTCAGCAATTTGGGAGAATTGCTTAGCTTGGTCTTCCAGCTCACCAATTCATTCTTCAATTATGTCCATTCTATGTAGATAACTTAAAAAATTCAACAATAAAATTTGAAATTTCTGAATTCTTTAGTTTGTTTTTCTTTGTGGCAATATCCTCCTGATTTCTCTCTGAAAATATCACTTATGTGTTAGTTTACTAGAGTTGCCAAAACAAAACCACAGACTGGGTGGCTTAAACAACAGAAATGTATTTTCTCAGAGTTCTGGAAGCTGGAAGTCCAAGATCAAGGTGCCAATAAGGTTGGTCTCCTCTGAGGCCTCTCTCCTTGGCTGGCAGATTACATAGCCTTTCCTCTGTGCATGCACATGTCTGCTGTCCCTTTTGTGTTCGGTCTTATTTTCTTATATAAGAACACCAGTCAGATTAGATTAGGGCCCATCCCTATGACCTCATTTTAACTTAATTACCCCCCTAAAGACCATGTCTCCAAATACAATTATGTTCTGAGGTGCTGGGGGTTCGTGCTTCAACATATAAATTTTGGAGGATACAATTCAGTTCATAATAACCATATATAAATTTTACTTAAAGACTTTTCCCGGCAATTGTTCTGTTAATTCTGTTTTCTCAGATGTCAGTTATTCAAGGTGGAATTGATACCACCTTGTGGAATTAATATTACAAATTACCAGATTGTCTTGGTAACTTGTGGTTGTTTCCTCATCTTTGTCATTTGTGTGAGCATGTTGATTGTAGTAACTGTAGCTCATCTCTAGTAATTGTGTGGGAGAGTTAGGATGTGTGATGTGCCTCTTAAAGAGGTTTCCTGTTCCTCCTTGAGCCATTTCTACCTGGATACCACCTGGGGCTTGGACACTGGAACCGACATCAGTGCTTTCTTTATCCCAGTTGCCATCTCTACTGGTATCTGTTTAGCAGGATGTGGGAGGGACTAACCAGCTTTACTTTTTCAAAGATGCCTTTAGACCCTTCCCTATTATTTTATGTACTGACTCTGGAACTTTTTGAATGGCATGTTTCACACTAAGGCTTTTTCCAGTTTTATGACTCTGGAGATGTGATTCTGTCTGATTACCACTTTTTAGAGATTTTTCGAAGTGTCCCCACATGGTCCATTCTCTCTTATTCTAACATGGTGGTGAATTTATCTTTTTATGTTTTTTTTTTTTTTTTTTTTTTGCTTTTTATATAATTTGAGGTAGGAGTGATTATATATATGTATTCTAAAATTTTATATCACTGTGAAATAAAATTGGAAATGCCATGATATTATCATTCAATAACAGTAAGTATTCAAATACTTTAAAAATGCCATCAGTACTTCTTGCTAGATCCCAAGTAGTTGTTGCCTAATGCTCAACAATCTTCATTTCTATCTTCCTAGAAAATTTTTACTTTTACCATTTTTGTTCCCACATCTCTTTCTAAATGTCTTCAGTAGCCATGTGGGTCCATAGACATCTTGATCTTAGGACTTATCTACCTTTTTGAGGAACAGCATCATTAAACATCACTACTGAGAAGAGAAAGATTTAAGGAGCAGGTGAATTTTATTTTGGATATGTTGTGTGTGAAGTGACTAAGTGATATTTACATAGGAACATTGAAGAGTCAGTTGGAGAGATACAGTAGAAAACTTTTCAAACCTCATCCTACTGTTTTATGATTTATTTATGAAAATCTTACTATATTATTGGTATTATATTATGTACTAGAGATACGAAGATTAACAAAGCATGATATTTGCCCTCAGGTAACTCGCAACCTAGTGAGAGAGTCTGATGCATGAGAGAGACACATGTAGAATAGGTAAAAAAAAAAGAGGTATGTGCAAAGGGCCTGGTGGATGAGTAGAATAGTGATGAGCCACTCCTAAATCTCTGCCTACTCTGTGGATTCTCTTTGGGTTGGAATGTGCCAAAGTAAAGTACTGTTCACACTTCTGGGATTTTTGTACGTGCTTGGCTGGCTATCTAGAGCACTGTTCAACGGGTATTGCACAACCTGTCATTTTTCATGTTAGAGGCTGATTCTTGGGTTTAGTGACAGTCTCCCCAGACTAGTCTCCTTCCACCTCTCCGCCCACAGTAACCTACATACTATTATTGGTACTCTGGAAATGTGGCTCTTTGGAAGATGACGTGTGGTTTCCAGGGGAAGGGCGGGGGCCAGATATGATTACAAGAAGGACACGCAGAACACAGAATGGGGAAAGAACAATGAACTGAATCTGGGGAGAAATAACAATGAGAATACTGTGGAGGAATGAATCTTGGCTTCCCGGATGTGGTTCTGGCTGCGGGTTGTGAAGGGAAGAAAGGTGTGCTGGATATCACCGATATGTCATAAACAATATCCTTGCCCTTTTAAGATCCACCCTGCACTGTAGGCTGGAATGTTAAAAATTACATTTCCCGGTTTACCTTGTCAGTAGGTTGCAGTCTAGATCCCTCCAGTGAGAGGAATGTGTGTGAATTTGAGAAGACAGAAAAGAAGGAGCCATTGATCTTTAGTTGCCGTGGCAGGCAAGTGACTGAGCATCAGCAGATAAGAGAAGTGAGATTTTGCAGATGACTATTGGGCGTCCTTCCAAGAATTGCTCCCTCTCATGCTAGTGGAGGCTTATTGGGATTCCGACCCTTTCTGATTTATTGAATGTAAGTGGAGACTTTTATGGCTGTTGTCCCCAGTCCTTTTAACAGTGTTGTAAGACTCTGAGTCTCTTTATTAAATTATTTCTTGATTGAAATACCTGGAGTTGCTTCTGTTGTCCTGACCAAAACTTGACTGACCCAAGGGAATTGACCGTTGCTTGAACTAGCACGAATGGTGTGTGTACCACTTGTGGGGCCTAATTTAGTGTTCTTTCTAAAGATGATTTCCTTGAGAACCAGAGGCATGGATGCCACCAAACAGAGAAGAGTGTGTTTCTGGCAGGGTAAGGCACTAGCACTGGCCTGAGAGGATCTCTCTATGCACCATGGCCACAGTCGCTCCAGGCATTCAGACTTATTGGGCTTTATCATGTACCATTTTAGTAGCCTTCTGGACCATGAGACTATGTGTGGGATCAAAGCAGTGAGAGAATGCAAGGGAATTTATACCCAGATATTGATAATCCTACAAGGTTTGCATCAACTGCTAATTATTCCTTGAATCATTTTCTTGAATATTTCAAACTTTTTTTGTATTTCAAAGATGAAATTCCTTTTAGATGATACTCAACGTAGCTCTGACTTCCTATGAATTCTGTCTAATAGCTTTGTAATAAGTTTTCAGTATGCTACATCAAAGCATTTTAAGAAAAATGTTGGAACAAAGTCTTTTTTCCTGGGCAATTTTATCTACATAGCAGAAAGTGTTTTCCATTTCAGAATATTAAATGTGTATTAGTGTTATTTTGAGTCATTCTTACAATATGGGATCTGACTTGGAAACTTCCAGCTGTGGCATTTTAAATAAAGTTATCATGATGTCATCAGGAACGTTATTTATTTGGCTTTGCAGAAACACAGGCACAGGAAAACTTATGTGGACTGTCAGCTACAGTGGTATTTATATCCATATTCTCCTCTCGGAGCTCAGGCTTTATCTGACGATGGCCTAGTTGGAAGATTTCCTCTTGTCATACTTCCCTGCTTAAATACTTTAAGTAAATAGAATGTGAAATTAGAACCCAGTGGCCTGTCGCTTGAGACCTTCTGTCATTACGCATTAGTGTTCCTCATCATAATTTGATTTGGTCTCTACCTTTGGAATATGTTTTGCGTATCTCTTCCTCTGTATCTTTGTTTATGCTATTCCTATATCTTTCCTACCATTATTCTGAATACTGCCCTTTCTTCAAAGGTTAGTTCTCCAAAAACATTCTTCAGTTCAAACTGCTGATCAGCAGACCCTCCCACTTTTTGAAGTCATAACTTATATTATCGCCTCTGTAGTGGGACTGTGAATTCCTCTAGGACAATAAATCTAAGACAGAATCTTATTCTGCTTTATTATCACACTAGAGAGTACATGAAAATTTCTGAATTCGATGACAGATTGAATCTGTTTTTCTTGAGTGCTTTAAAAATGACATCATGGTGAACAATATTATCATTCTCTTAATTAAAACTATTAAATTTGAATTAGTTAAAAGGTCTTTTAGGTAAATGACAGATCAGAAGGAAAAAGTAGAATGATCTCTATTTGCAAATGATAGGATTGTTTATATAGAAAACCTTAAGGAATTTACAGAATAACCTTAGAGTACATAAGTGAATTTAGCAAATTCACAGGATACAAGATTAATATTAAAAAATCAATTGCATTTAATTTAATAGCAGCAAACTATGGGAAAATGAAATAAAAACAATGCTATTTACAATAACATCAAAAAGCACAACATATTGAACAACTAATTATCTGCCAACAAATTGGATACCTAGGCAATGAAAAAATCCTAGGAAACACAAAACTTAGAAGAGTGAATAATGAAGAAATAGAAAACCTGAATAGATCTATGCCTAGTAAGGATATTGAAATAGTAATCTAAAACCTCCCAGCAAAGAAACGCCCTGGATTTGATTCACTGGTGAATTCTACAATTTAAAAAAAGAATTAGCATCAGTCTTTCTCAAACTCTTAAAAAAATTTGAAGAGGAGGGAACACTCTAACTCATATTATGAGGGCGGCATTACTCTGTAACCAAAGCCAAAAAAAGACACTACAAGAAAAGAAAGCTACCGAATAATATTATTTATGAACACTGATGCGAAAATTCTCAACACCATACTAGGAAACCAAATTTAATAGCGTATTGAAAAGATCTCACGTCATGACCAAGTGAGATTTATTTCTGAAATATAAAGATAGTTCAACATATGAAAACTGATTAATGTAATATACCACATTAACAAAATGAGGAAAAAAACTACACTATCATTTCAATTGAAGCAGAAAAAGCATTTGACAAACCTCAACACTCTTTCCTGATAAAAACATTCAATAAAATAGGAATTGGAGGAAACTACCGCAATATGATACAGGCCATATATGAAAAATCCACAATGAACATTATACTCAATGGTAAAAGACAAAGTTTTCCTTCAAGATCAGGAATGAGGCAAGGATATTTGTTTTCACCACTTCAATTTAACATAATACTGGAAGTCCTAGCCAGAGCAATTATGCAAGAAAAAGAAATAAAAAGTATCTTGCAAGAAAAAGAAATAAAAAGTATCTAAACCAGAAAAGAAGTAAAATTCTCTTTGCAGATGATATGACCTTATATATAGAAAACCCTAAAGAGTCCACCAAAAGACTGTCATAATTAATAATAGAATTCAGTAAATCTGCAAGATACAAAATCGAAAATCAGTTGTGTTTTTATACACTAATAATGAACAATCCAAAGAAGGAAATTAGGAAAACAGTGTCATTTACAACAGCATCAAATAATAAAGTATTTAGGAATAAACTTACCCAGGAGGTAAAAAACGTATACCCTAAAAACTACAAACATTGCTGAAATTAAAGAAGATACAAATAAATGTAAATATGTCCTGTGCTTATTGATTAGAAGACCAAATATTGTTAAGATGTTCATACTACCCAAAGCAATCTACACACTCAAATTTTCAGTGGCATCTCTGAATTCTTTTATTATAAATCTCCATCTCAGAGTGTGTTTCTCAGGGAGCTGAGCTGGGACATTTTTGGGGGGTAGAACTTAGAAGACACACAGATGAATTGCATATGGTAGTAGGAAAGAAGGAAGAAGATTCTTGGGTTTTAATTTGAATAGCTTAATAGATGGTGATGTCATTTCCTTAGATGTAGAAGATTAGGGAAGTTTGGGTGGGCATTGAATTCAGCGTTCTGTTTTGGTCATGCTAATTTGACATGCCATTAGACATTCAAGAGAAGTCATCCAGGGAGAAGTTGAGATTAGACTCTGGAGCTTACAGGAGGTCGTGAGTGTAGATAATACCTTTGGAAGTATGAAATGTCCTGCGCTGGATAAGTTTACTTAAGAAGGGACCTCAGTTTAGTTCCGACTCCCTCTGACATTTTCCAGCAGTCACAGCTACAAATACCAGCAAGGGCCCTGAATCAGTTTCTGAGAGCTGCCATAATCAAGTACCACACACTGGATTGCTTAGAAAAACAGAAATTTATTGTGTCACATCGCTGGAGGCTAGGAGTCCCAAATCCAGATATTGGCAGGGCCATGCTTTCTCTGAAGCATCTAGGGGTGGATCCTTCCTTGTCTCTTCTTAACTTCTGGCGGCCTCAGGCATTCTCTGGCTTGTGGCAACATAACTTCAGTCTCTATTTCTATCCTCACATGGTCGTCTTATCCTTGTGTGTCTCTTCACATAATCTTCCTTATGTGCATGTCTGTGTCTGTGTCTAATTTTCCCCTTTTTATAAGTACAGCAGTCATACTGGAGTAGAGATCTACCTTACTCTAGTATGACCTCCTCGTAACTAATTACATCTTCAATGACCCTACTTCTAAGTGAAATAGTATTTATTCTGAGTAACTGAGGGTTAAGACTCCAACATACTTTCTTGAGGGAACACAGTTCAATCTATAACAGGCTCTTAAAAGCATTTTTTTAAATCAAGTTCACAGAGTTAAAGAGATATTATGTTTAAGTCATGCTACGTACAGTATATGACATTTTACATTAACCAGAATATTAAATGTATTAAAACCGTGGCACTGTACACACGTTCTGAATAAATAAGAGCCTACAATCATCTTTCTTGACAACTTTCCCTTAGAAAGTAAATGTAAAACACTTCAGAAACATCGCATGCCGATCAAGACAGTCAGTTTAGAGGCACGGAGTTATAATTCCTGGAAAACACACCAGATTCCATGAATACAGTACATTACCAAATTTGTAGATAATAGTCAAACAGCTGACTCATGTTTCTAGAGTTGTGGAAAACAGACACTCTGCCACAGTACATACTGATGTGTGCACTCAAAAACAAACAAGGAAAGAGAACTCACAAAACTGCTGGAGGTTTGGAGTAGGCAGAAACACTATGTACTGGCTGAGTTCTCGAACAACCTCCATTTCAACTTTCTGTCAAAGGCTTTGCTTGTTTCCGCGTCACATCATTTTTCACGGTTGTATGCTTTTAAAACATGTAGCTCCTATAATTACACTAGTTTTAGAGACAAAGAAGCAGAACTTTTAAATAAAACAATGTAAAAGTCATGCAGAAGTGTCTGTGAAGACATTAGCCAGCTGAAAGTTCCAGGGACTGGAGAATGTTTTGTCTGAGAAGCAGTTCAACTGACAGAAGCCTCCAAACTCCTGACAAGTTGTATTGATTTGAAGTGGCTGGTTGTCGTTCCAAAATGTTTTGGTTTTAACCAACATTTTTTCCTTCGTAGAGGTATGGTTAGAGACAATTAGAAAATATGGTATGATAATCAGTCATTTGTCTTTTTGTTCAAGCTACTAAGCAAAATTCTATTATAATAACCTATTAGTCATTCCTCCTTATCCAGCTGGAATATGTTCCAAGACCCCCAGTGCATGCTCGAAACCATTGATAGTACCAAACTCTATTTATACTTTGTTTTTTCCTATATATACCTACCTATGATAAAGTTTAATTTATAAATTAAGAACAGTAGGAGATTAATAACAATAGTAAAGTAAAACAATTATAACAATACGATATGATAAAAATTATGTGAATGTAGTCTCTCTGTCTCTCTTTCTCTTTCTCAAAATACCTTATTATACCGTACTCAACTTTTCACTTTAAGGAAGTACTTTACAGTTTATATTTGGCATATCCGAATCGCCAGTATCACTATGCTTGTGCTTTGGGGCCATTACTAAGTAAAGTAGGATTACTTGAACACAAGCACTGTGATACCAGGACAGTTGATCTGGTTACCAAGACAGCTACTCAGTGACTAAACAGGCAGGGAGCATCTACAGCATAGAGATGCTGGACAAAGGGGTGATTTACTTACCCGGGTGGGATGAACAGGAGGGTGAGAATAGTGAGCAATTTAAAACTTACGAATTGTTTATTTTTAAAATATTCCATTTCATATTTTCAGACTGTGGTGCATCACTGGCTACTGAAACTATAGAAAGTAAAACCACGTATAAAGGGAGACCACTGTAATAGACGCTTCAAGAGCCTATGTGATACTGGGTACTAGGGGCAGGTAATGGGAAGGAAACATGGCAGCAGGGAGCCAGAGCTGCTGTGGACCTGCCACTGAAGCTGCTATCGCAGGCACAGAGCGCAAGCAGAGATTCACTGGCCTGTGGCATGGCCGAGCAATAAAGTTGGCTTTGGAGCTAACTTCCTTGAGACTGAATGCACAGCTCTACCTCGTGTCATTTGGATATCCTGATAAATTGTTTAATTTCGTGGCACTTCACTTCTCTTGCTTTTGCAGGATAGGAACACTGAAAATCATTTTACAGCGTTACAATCAAGAGGAAATTTTATTAAAAACACATCTTCTTAGGCCCCGACCCCAGCCCAACTGAAACAATTTCCAGGGGCATAACCTGGGAATCTGTATATTTAATGACACTGCTGGTTTCTGTATATTAACAAACTCAGAGTAGTTTGAGAAACATGAATTAATACAGTGTGTAAAGTATCTAGAATAGGGCATGCCACATAATAGGCGCTCAGTAAGTGCTGGTTTTCTTACCGCCCCCTTGCATTTTTTTTTGCCAATCTGATAGTGAGATTTTAATTTGTATCATTCTTGTTATAAGTGAGATTGAACATCCTTTTGTATGTTTAATAGATATTACTTAGAACCGTATGAAATTACCGAGTTTTGAACATTTTTAGCATACTGAACTGCAATTTCATGTAATTTAACCTAATTTTATACTATTTTTTCTAAACTCTGTTCATGTCTTTTGCCTATTTTTCTATTGTGTTGATCTTTTCCTTATTGATTTCCAGGTGAACTTTCTATATCAAGGAACTTAACCTTTTTGATATGCTTTAAATATTTTTTTCCAAAATTGCCTTTTGACTTGCTTTTTGATATTTTTATCCATGCAGAAGTGTTATGTCATCAGTATCACTTTTTTCTTTTCTTTAATTTTAAATTATAATTAGAAAGATTGTTCCTAGTCCAGAATAAGGTAATTTCTTTATAACTCCAAGGTTTTAAAGAAGTTATCTTTTTAAAAAGAACACTTCTAGTTTTACTTTTTACTATAGAGATATTTGATCCATTTATAATATTTCCCAGTATAAGATATGAAGTATGGATCCAATTTTATTGTATTTTATTCTTTCTAGTTAGCTACCCAGTTGTCTCAACACTTTATGGAATAGGACCTTTCTCCTCATTGGCTTCATACGCCACCTTCATTATATGTTAAATCCCCGTAAACATTTGAGTTTTATTGAGACTTTCTAGTCTCGTCTATTGGTGTGTCCATGTGCTAGCACCTTATTGTTTTAATTATTGAGGGTAGCTCCATGACTCATAGCAACATCTAACAAGAGAGAAAAATCTGTCCCTATTAAGACAATTTGTCATCTTAATGTTCTGATAGCTTCAGTTAAGAACATAAAAATGTTGTGTAAGCAGCTTTGTATCAACGATTTTGCTGGTAGAAACTGATTTAGAACAGTAGGAAGTAAAAAAGAGAATGAGCGTGATTGTTAGTGCTACGTGTCAGATTAGCTAGGCAATGGTCCCCAGGATGTCTGGTCAAACAACAACCAAGATGTTACTGTGAAGATATTTTTTAGATGTGATTAACATTTACAGTCAGCAAGCTTTGAATAAAGCAGAGTACTCTACATAACATGGGTGGGCCTCATCTAATCAGTTGAAGGCTTTAAGAGAAAATATTGAGGTTTCTTGGAAAAGAAGCAATTCTACTTCAAGAGTGCAAACTCCTGTCTGAGTTTCCAGCTTGTTTAGCTTGCCCTGTGGATTTTGGACTCAAGACAACAATACCTACTCTTACCTGAATTTCTAGCCTGCTATCTTAACCTATATCAGACTTTTTAACCTCCACAATCACATGAATCAATTCCTTAAAATGAATTTTGTGCTCTCTCTCTCTCTCTCTCTCTCTCTCTCTCACTCACTCTGTGTGTGTGTGGTGTGTGTGGTGTGTGTGTGTGTGTGTATCTCCAACTTATTTTGTTTCTGTGGAAATTCTTACTGATACACTGAGAGAACTGGATAAAAACTGTGATCATATTTTTTTTGAAACCTAATATTTTCTATTAGTAGTACCATACTGCTCCATGCAGTTGATTAATGGATTTCAGAGTATACCCCATGTACTCATAACACTTTTGTCAAGAGCGAGTTTTAGACATAAATGCGTAGCTGGTCTCCTTTTTTCTTCCATAGCATGTTTCTTCTTTCTTCTTTCCTGGTAAGTGTCCCCACTCTGATACCCTGTCCTGCCCCACAGCCATCTGTCTCTGTATCTTTTCTAACATTCTTACTAGGTTGCTTTATTTTTATTGAGGAGAGGGACTGTGTGAGATGAGTAGAAAGATCTTTAGTCAATGAAGGGTCCACAGATCATCTGATTTAGGAGATAATTTATTCTGCTATTCTTTTGGATACTTTTGATGACTGAAATTGTTATATAATAACACATACTCTCTGAAATCTTTGAAAATTGGCCTCTTCTAAAAGATTATTTACCCAGGAATTGACATTATCACTTTATATATTGAAAAATAACCTTTGTTAAAATACAGAGATTAGCACTTTTTTAATCTTTAGAGTTCTCCCAATCCTCCACTACTAAGTTATATATCTACTTATGATTACAGTTTTGCTATAAAGGGCACAGATCAGGACTAGGCAAATGAAGGGACACATAGGACAAGGTCTGGGTGGGTTCTGAACACAGAGCTTCTGTGTCCTCTTCCTGCCTCCACTAAATCTGAAAGAAAAAGATTACATTACGGCTTTGTTTTAACTGGAATTTTTAATGGTTGGGTTGGTTTTTCTGTCACAACATTAAGCAATCCAAGATTATGGAGTTTGAGAGTTTCACGTACATGTAAGCGTAAGACGAATGTCTGGTGTTTATGTTAAGTGCCACTGCTTTAAAACAAAGGGGCCGCTTGGAAGCAAGAGGCAAATAATTCATACATGGTGATGGTGCTTTGATTTCCCAACCAGTTGTAGATCTGGACCAATGAATACAATCATAAGGAGTTTTCTGTCTTGGAAAATCCTTAGGCACATAAACTGCATCATCACATGCATAAAATAGGGTTGGCAAAACTATAATGAGAGTCTCAGAGTGTATACTGTGAAGCTCAAGTGTTCTTGCAAAATGCTATTACTTAAAGAAATGAAAAATGAATATCTGGCTATTTGATTGAAGCTGGGCTTTCTCATCACTGAACCACACACACACACACAAAAGGAAATTCATAAAAGAATATTTAAAATTTAGACATGCCCAACTTTGTACCTGATCAAAATCAAGCTGTAAGGGTAGTTTTTTTATAAATAAAGGAACAGACTTAGGAATGAGAACATAAATAAAATATGATGTTTCGTACTCACATAAGAAACATGTTTGAAAATCTCATAGCGTTTTTCAAACCTTCGGAAATTAAATGCTGATTTGGTTATCAAAATACTGCATAGAGTTTAGCATTGTCCTTTTACATAAGGAAACAAAGTTTAGTGCAGTGGTTTCACAGTTTTTTGAAATTGGTGAGTCTTTTGTCTAAAACATTTTATGAATGAGGTCAAAGGGTGTGGGAGGTCAACGTAGAAAACAGATCAAAGTGGAAGTACTCAGGCGAAGGAATGTTTGGATCTTGGCACCCAGGTTCTTGGCCATACCACCTGCCCCACCATTTCTAGGCAGATGCCGTGGAGTTTGGAATTCTTGGTGCTGTGCATGACGCAGTTTGAAAACCACCAGGTCAGTGTTTATTTACAGTCTAAAGACAGTACTCAACTTAGGGTTCAAGCAGGTAGACGGAGCACCTTGAAAGATCCTCAAGAAAGTACAGGCATCTCAGCACATTGAGTGAGAGACAAGGTAGCCTTTCACTGGAGGAGATGTGATGCATCTCCAGGACCAGCCGCATCTTTAGCTATAAAAAGTAGTGGCGATGAGGGATACAATGGAGATCTGTGTCCTTGGCACAGCCCCTGGCACAGAGCAGTGCACAGAAGATCAGCTGTTACTATTACTACAGGTTCTACTGCAGATGGCGTGACCCCTACTGCGGGCACCGCCACTCTCGGCATTAGTCTCTACAGAATGATGATCTGCCACTGCCATTTTTTTTTCGTGCCAAGCCCCCAGTGAGTATAAACTTGAGATTTAAAAAAAAAAAAAAAAAAAAAGAGTGGCTATTGATCCCTTATTTTAGTTTTTATTTACATTCTAGGGATCCAACTCCATTGCTGAGAAATCGAGTAATGAAAGTAAATAAATCAAAATTGATCTCATTTATTCAGTTATTAGCATAATAACTAGCTATGAAGTAAGTGCTGAACATATGATATCTCATTTATTTTTTATGGCAACTCTGGGATGAATATTTTTATTATCCCCATTTTACAGATAAGGAAACTGAGGCCTAGTGAGGCCAATTAAATTGCCCATGGTCACAGAGCTACTATATGAAAAAAGTAGGACTAACAGTTCTTTTGTATTATGATTGTTTTGGGATTTCATCTAGAAAGAGTCAACAGGCATTGAGGCAGTGATTTTAAGCACCCGACTCGAACTCCATACTGAGGTTCACTCACTCAGAGTCCCTGTGTACTGGGGCAATGGCAGTGGGTAGCTGCTGCTTGTAAGTAAAGAAGAGGCAGCCTCAGGCGGAGGGAACAGAGGATACTTTTGGAATGCTCAAGTGAAGTGACCCAGCAAAACAGGGTCACTTTTTCAGCGAGTGGTCCCCTGGACTGGCTGTTGGTAGGAACTAAGCTTAAGAAGAGGCAAGGTTCATGGTGCTCCAGCCAGAAATAAATGATTGGGAACTTATGAAGAATGGAATGGGGGGAGGTGATTGGTGGGTGTCAATCAACTCAGTCATGCAGATAGAAATCAACAGAAATCTTCATTTCTGTATCTGTTCCAAATATTCCTTTCAGTCTTTCAGTAGCTTCTTGCACACTCACACATCACAGAATCTGTCATTTTTACCTTGATTACCAGGCAGTACCATTTTACGTCCTATTTTACACTAGGCAATTTTTTCACTGTTATAAAATTGGGTTTTATTTTCTTGCATCTGTTTATTTCAAGCTTTGATATTCAGAATTAGATTCTTAAGTCTCTAAGTTCCTCTTTAAAAAAAACTTATGTTGAAAACCTCTTTCTAAGTGACTCCCTTACCTGATACCATTGGTCACCTCTTGTCTTTCCTGTGCCCCTTTGAGACAGGGACACCATGTGCATTTAACAATGAGGATGGCATTAGTCTTGGTAAAGAGTTGGTGTCTAGAGATTGTTGATGATTTCTTCAAGAAGTGACTAAAATAAGAATGTCCTGACTTCCAAAGCAGTTTACCAACTCCTCAGCTCTACTGGAAGAAAGACATACTTTTCATCCTTGAAACTTCAGAAAGACCAACTAATGGTCTAGAGAATACTTAAGGGTCATCAGAAAACACAACACAATGCAACAAAACAAAACCAAAAAACCTTAGGGACCCTAGAATAAAACTTAAATCACTTAAAACTTAAAACTTTATCTAAAGTTTCTATGTGCCTTTAATATTAGCTTTCACATCCTAGGGAACCAACCACCAACAGACCATTAAACAAACTGTTAATCACTTCTTGACTCAGATTTGTTATATTTCTATCAATCACATTTGGACCAAAACTTCAACATCACTTTAGGGTAATTTATATTGGGCACATTAAAAATTCCTGAATCAAATTTTCTTCTTGATAAGCTTCTAAGCTCCCAAAAGTATGTCCCAAATTCATATGGCCAATAGTTTCCATTTACTGGACATTGGGCTACTTTTAATGTACTTTATGACTCAACATAATCGGAATGTTTATATATGATTGATACTTACATATGGAAATGGCAAATACTTCTGACATGTATACTATTCTTCCCCAAACCCTCCCCCTTTTTTTCTGTGCCTTTTGTCTTTTCATTCAGCAAACACTTACTGAGTACCTTATGAGTATTTACTGAGTACTCTCTTGCTCTTTTTCTTCTTTCTCAGTGTTATCTAAAACAACTTTGGACACAACATAGATGAAAAATAACAGAATGAATTTAACAAAGACAGCACGTTCCAATCCTAAGGGCAGTATTTGTTCTCTTTCAAAGTGCTCATTGGACTCTATAAGGTAATATTACATTTTCTGTAGGGTTATGTTTGGATATACTTATTAAGAAAAGTGGCAGAGCCTAACCCTTTGACACAATGAAGTGCTACAGAAACAGGTGTGGACTTCAATGGCACTCATGTGTCAACTCTTGGGCTCCAGAATTCTATCAGCACATTTAATGGAATCATCGCGTGAGCATACCACAGAATCCACACTACTTACTTGAGTCTCATATTACATAGAACATCTCATCCCCTAGAGAAGAAACAGCCTTCACCAAGCCAGACATCAAACAGAGGCTTCTGGGGACCAATCCCATGGTTCTCCATGGTTACTTGTCAACTCTGTAATCAGTGAATAATTTAAAACAGACATCTTCATGCATTATTCAGTAAAACTAAATCTATGATACAATGTGCTGATACCACATTTCCTGAAAGGAATTTGCTGACTTTGATTATTTTTACATTTCTTTTCTCCAAATTCCCAAATATTCAGTTACAAGATTACCTGTTGATCCAAATGACAGTTTTATTGATGTCCCCATTCAATTGTATTGACATTGTTGTTTTCAGGGTTCACATATCTTCCAAATACCTCACATGATAGGCAATTTATGAACATTCCTGTTAAATTTACAATGTTGTCTCAACGTGACATTTGAATTATTCTGATTACACATGTCCATATTTAGGCAAAACTCTTGTTCCTTTACTTTCTCCATTAAAAAGGAGAATTTTAGCTGACTAATCTTTTAGCTCTAGTATTTTTAGTGAAAAACTTCTGAAATGAAATTTTGATATCCAAAATATTTTTGGAAATAATGGCTAGGCAGTGAAGTATTTATGCTATTGATTAGATAACATTCTATAATATTGTAAACTAATGAATTTGCTCGTATCATATTTTAAAAAAACCCAAAACTTTAGGTACCTACATCATTACAAATGGGTTCTAGGGGTTAGGATGTGGACATATTTTTTTAGGGGCCACCACTGAACCAATGCCATAAACTAACATTTTATCATTAGCCATTTTACTTTGGGTGTATATAAACTATTTCATGACAACCACTTAGTTTCATCCTATCAACCACATAACCTCTGAATTCACTAAAACAAACTTATTTGACAGAATCAAGAAGTTGGTTTTCCTTACTAAGTTCAATTCAATAAATTATCTTGGAGATATTTGAACACATAGCTTGAAATTGGCAAAGCTACTTTTATAAAATAGGCGTGTTTTGTTTTAGGCAGGTAAGTTGTTGGAATTAATCAGGCACTTCTCCAAGAGGTTTGTTAAATGTTGAGAAACCTTGCATTTGCAATTCAGAGGTAGTCACCAGTAGATGGCAGTCTTGGCCCATTAGAAAGCTCCAATCTCTTGATTGTATTAAGACCACCACTTCTTCAGGCAGGTTTTTGCTTCCCTTACAATACAACAATGCAGTTAAAATACTAAAATACATATTAATACATTTATACTCTGTAAAAAGAGAAAGGAAACACTGAGATAAAAAAAAGGCCAAGAGAACAGAATTTCTAGGCACTTCAAGACACCTTCGAGTTTTCTTCGTTTGGGGCTAACATCATAATTATAAATTCAGTTTGCTTTACCCTCTTCCCCCGTTCTTTGGTGCAGTGGTTTTCCACCTTGGCCGCACTTTGGAATCCTTTGAGAAGCTTTGAAAGATACTGATGTCTGGGTGCCACAAGAGAGATTCTAATTTACTTGGGCCTTGGGAGCAAAAGCTTGAAAAGATGCAGAGAGAGACAAAAAGCAGCAAGGTTCCTGGGAAGCTGTACTCTTGAGCAAACAGACCTAACGTGGAAGAGAACAGATGAAGTTTAGAGGGGAGGAGGGCTGAGAAGGTAGACGCCAACGCAGGGAAAATTGCCATGTCACGCTAGTAGCAGAGGTTCAGTAACAGCTCTTGTTGCATGGAACCATGTTGTGATTTGGAATCACATTTATCTTATTGCACCAAGCATCCAACTAGTAAGTCCCTGTGACTTGAGATAGCCTGTGGGACTCTGTTTCTTGCAACCGTAACAGCAGGGCTCAGGGAGCCTTCTGCTGGATAAGATGTGGACCCCATGAGTTTTTCCCTATTTTATCTCATCCCTTGTGCCTGTGGAGACTCTGGAGATGTGGGCACAGTGGATTTGGCTAATCCTCCTCTGGCTGTATAAAGCCACCAGGTGACTGACTCACGGTCAATGCAGGCACCAATAAATCTAGAAACAGAAGATACTAGAGCAGTGGTTCCTGACTTCGACACTGCCTGACGCAAAATTCTATTTTTGTTAGAGATTTCTTAAAAGTACTGTATGTTTCTTTTAAACATTAACTTTTATATGTTTTTGTCAAATAGAGTACCATAAGAGGAATTTCGCCAGAAGAGGAAACTTAGAATGTTCCACTTCCCCAGCACCCTCCTTCCATTCCTTTTTTTTTTTTTTTTTGGAATTACATCATTTTTGTGACTGTCACTTGAGACCATAACACAGAAAACATGAATGGTTCTCAGCCAAAGAGGGACAATGCCCCAATGTCTCAGAAATGGAGAATGGCTTGTGACCCCTCCTCTGTCTAGAATAGAGTTATATGCACAATTTTCTTGGACAAAGAGAAGAATCAGAGTCTATAGCAGTCATTCTCAATCCTGGTTCCATTATAAAATCCCTTCTTTAAAATACTGATGCCTGTGTTCTATCCCTATTTTGATTTCATGAGTGTGGCCTGGGTATTGAGATTTTGAAAAAGCATCTGAGCTAATAGTCACGTGCAGCCAAGACTGAGAACCCTTAGGCTACACACTCTCTCTAATCCATGCAGGTACAGCCATCATCTTCTACCTAACAACCGACTCCACAGTTGGAACCCTTTTCAGACAGAGGCATATCCGTTACCTTATTCCTAAAATATTCTTTAGAAATGACAAAATGCATTTAGAGTGTATACATGCACAATGCCACTTAGATATTTCCAACATACATTTAGAGTTTGTTTTTTTTTTTCCTTCATTAATTATCTTCCTAACATTAGAGGGAAGATAGACACATATTTATTGATTCAATGAGTATCGATTGATCATTCCATATATGCCCAGTAGTGTTCTAGCAGATACTCACATTGTGGTTTTTTTTTCACATCGGCCATGGAATAATCTCATGTGCTATCACTCATAGCTAATGATACCTGGGAACTGCTCTGCTCAGAACAGTCACACAATGTCCAAAACAAAGAATCAGCAGAAAGCCTGAACTTTGGTACACCCCGTGGCCATCCACAATATGCTTGACAAGTGTGGGTTCACTGATTTAAGTTCTCTCTGAATAATACAAAACATTTTAACAAGAGCAATAAAACCACCCAAACCTAACCAAACAGCACTTTGATGTTCAACGGAACTAAGTGAGTGGTTTAGAAAAATGTTCTTAGTTTATTCCAGGTGTTTATCATCAAAATGGAATCACATTTCCAAGTTTTTCTTCTGAAAGCTGGCATTCAAAAACATTTCAGAGATGTTTTATGGTGTAGTTCATTGCTTCAAGTTACCAAGATTTTTTTTTCATTTCTATAAATGTATTAATATTATAAAGTGATTGATTAGTCACAAAGTGTTTATAAAATGGCCAAGCTTGTTAAGTCATTAAAAAAGGAAACAGCCGATTAAAAACTTAGTTAATTTAGGTACCTAAGTTAGTTAAAGTTAACTCACAAGGCATTGGGTTAACAGTGATATCTTGGTGTATAACCTTTATAGTATTAGGCCAATGTTTAATAATAACAAAAGAAAATCTTTGAGTAGGTACTGTTGTAGTTTTCCATGAGAAGGATGTCATTGAAGTCCTTGTCCATTAGTGGTTAAGTTAGTGATTTTAGTCTAATGTGAGTCCAAACCCTCTTTTTTCCTTTGCTTAGGAGCTGTCATCCATTAACCCGAAGCAGACTTTACTTAGGTTCACATTTATTTAGGCTGGTTTGCAGACTCGCTGGTCTAGAGGCCGAAACAAATATATACGGACTTCCCGTAGCTTAAAGACTCCTTCAAATTATTCATGTAATCCATATGTTGGCTTTTTTGTGCCAGACTTTAAGTAGAACTTGGCTTCTTTTAGTGGCAAGAAAGAATTTACCCTGGAAAGACTCCGCTTACCCCCACTCCACTGCACTAGTGAGCGATGTCGATTTTATCGATGCCTTTGTAGAGGATAAGGAGGATGATTTTACAACACAGGAAAATCGTGTAACATTTCATAAAGTTCCCCTCCTTGTCGTCCCTTCTCCCATCCCCCTCAGACCTCTGCCAAGTGTTTTGTCTCCTTTTCTTCTTCGCCAGCACTAAACTTCCCAGCTTTTTCGTGGGTATCCATGTCTCTTTCACGTGAAGAGCAATTTAGTCTCAGCATCTCCCAGCCAAACTTGCATACTCAAATCTTTATAAAGCAAGAGGGCATTAAAAAAAGAGTTTCCTATCACTAGGATCGCCGGATTGAGCAAATAAAAATACTGCCAATGTTGCATGGGATATATTCACACTAAAATTTATTTGATGTTTGTCTGAAATTCAAAGTCATTATTTTATTTTATAATTCATCTTCCAATTATATTAGTTTCAAGTGTACAACATAGTGATTAGACATATATTCTACAATGAAATTCAAACGTAACTGAACATTTTGTGTTTTACCTGGTGCCTTCAAAAACCCTTCTGATCTTCTACCATTCAGTATTCTGGAGTTAAAAAATGACGATTACCATAAAAATTCACCCTGAGCTACCGTTTTGCTTTTTAATAGTTTCATGTTTAGAACATATGAGTTACAGTTTTACTTTTTTGCCCTTTGTGCAAACTGTCAGTGTGTAGCCTGGCCTGGCTCTTTTAAGAAGGGAGAAAATGTTGCAAGGAACGTCCCCCATACAGGGACTGAGGCTCAGCTCTGCTGAGCTACTCAAACCAAATGTCATTCATCTTTTGCTCTGCTTGATCCCATCCCTCCTACTGCCTGGATGTATTTGAACACACCTGATGATAACAAACTATCAATTGTAAAATTCATTTGGAAAACCCTGGGTGTTTTATCGACATATAAGATGTGGATATTAGACATCAATTTTGAATTCTTTTTTTTTTTTTTCTTCAGGTTTTAGAATTGGATATTTGAGAGAATGTAGAGAAAAATTCCAAACGTATGTTATGGGACCACGTGTGCTTCTGGAATTATCTGTGGAAATGGAAAATGTAATCATTAGACATGGCAACTTATATTTCAGACTCGTTTTCAGACTTTCGGCAAGGCAGCAAGGGAAAGCTTGAGTATAAGATTTTCATAAGCTTTTCTTGTGAAACAGGGTTTTTGGTCTAGGTCTGATACTCTAAAATTCTTATGAAGAATTAACATAAACATTCAGAATTACTAAATTAAATTATGTTATCAATTACTTTTCCTTCAGGTGTTCATAGGAAAAGCACAAAATTGCAATCAGAGCATGCTCTGCATTTCTGCAAGGGTCCTATTGACTGGGTTGTGGAATCTAAGAAATTTATGTTGATTAACTAGAAAGTCAATTTTGGTTACAGGATGTGATATTTGGCCAACGTGTAAAATACCAGCAACCAGTAGATATTTAGGTTCTTGACAAAAATGAATCAATGAATTTTCTTTCACAAGATAAGCACAAGGAATCCTTTTGTCTTTATGCTGATAAACTGATTAATCATAAAAGAAAATTAAAACATGCTTTCACGGTCATGCAGCAGAACTGTAATACAGTGTAGTTTCTAGGAGTAAAAGGTGGTAGGCTGTGTCCTGATGAGGTGGCATTTTCTTAGTAGATGTCATGTTCGGTATGGCCTTCTGTCTTGTAGGCTCTTAGACTGGATTTTGGCAGAGCACTAGAGTAGGTCCATCTCTTAAGAGCAGACTCGTTGGATCAGCTCATGAAGCCGAGGACTGAAATCAGAATGTTTCCGTCCACCTCTCGAGCTACGACTCCACGCCTCTTCCCCACTGTTTCTTCTGCTCCAGGCACGACTTTCTTTTAGTTCTCGAATGTTCCATGCTCTTTATTTACTATCGATGTATGTGTACGTTGTTCCCTTTTCCAACGATGTTGATTTCTGCTATCAATGCCACCCCCAAACCCCATCTCCCTTTTTCTCTCTCTTACACACACACATACACACACACACACACACACACACACACACACATATGCACACATGCACGGGCTGAGGGAAGCCTTTATGGATGCATTACCCGCTCCTCCCCGGCTCTAGATTATGTTAGGCCCCCCATGCTCCATACCTTTCCTCATGCATGGTGTTTTATCATTACTATATTTATTTATTCAATGTTTACCTTTCTTGCTAGATTATAACCTCTGTGAGAGCAGATACAATCTAACACTGAATGACTGCATTAAGGCTATGAAATGAATTGTGATGCTCTTACTCCAGAATCTTCTTTGCCCTTTGACAGGTTTGGGAACTCAGATCTGCCCTATGAGATAAATTTGCTAGCTAATAGTAAGCATCTCTCTTGATAATTGTCGAAAAAGGTTGACAGTTTTCTTCTTGTTTGGATGTGCCTATTTAATGATTTCTGCCCATGTCCAAGCAGATAAAGGAAGCAGCAAATAGTATTAGGGCTTAGTTTCATGAACATCTGTCTAAGCCATTGACTTTGGACATAAATGTAATGCTGGAGACCCTCTGTCCTGGGCTCGCTCAGGTCTGTGCAGCTTGACACATGCTAGCTAAAATGATTAGGCATTATACCACAAACCAACTGCCCATCTGACTAAATTATTAGAAAATAAAATTCTTAGGGGACTTTTAGAATAGCTTCTCTTTAATGCTTTTATTTTTTAATGACTTTTTTTTTTAATGTCTTCTTTCCAGGATGTGAAACTTTTCTTTTTTTCCCCCAGATGAAGTTAATGTCCGAGATTTTGTTTCAGTGAGAATGGAGTCAGAGAGAGGGAGTTAGACTATCTGATAGATTTTGTTCTGGCCTTGTTGGGACACGGAAGGAGCTCTGGACTGGGATTTGAAGCTAGACACATTTTCTCCAGTTTATTCTCATTTGAGTGTTTAAATTGAAAGAGCATGGGCTACTTAGGAGTCCAAGTTCTTAAAATCCTAGCTCCCTGTTAAGGCATATGTGATCATAGGCAAGTGACCTAAACGTTCTGAGCCTCAGGTTCCACTTCCGTAAAATGGCATTACACTGTCACTCACTTGATAGAGTCGTTGTGAGGCTTAAATGACATAATCCATGAGAAGCCTTTAGCGTAGTTCTTGGCGCACGAGAAACACTCATTACATCATTACCCATATTTAAAAAACAGGATCAGGAATGTCTACTACCGGGGCTGTGGTGAGGATCAGGTAAGCAAGCAGATACAGAGGCAAAGCTTTATGTCTGGCCATGTACCTGTCTCAGGAAAGTAAGTTCTCTCCTTCTTTTTACTTCCACATCAGACCATGGTGTATCTTTCTGAAAACTAGAACAGGCTTTCTTCTTGCTCAGGCAGTTCCGAGAACACATTTTTTTCCTTTTTAAAATTATTTCTTTTCCTTCCAACTAAACTGGTAAGTGATCATTATTGTACTAATGCTATAATGACCAACCTGTAACTCATACCCTGTGATTTTACACCATTTCTTCATTCTTTCCATTATCATATATTCCTTGTAGTGATCTTGGTCTTGAGTGACTCTGAGTTCTTTTCTTTTTGTGGGTCTCATCTATGTTATTTAGATCTTTGCAATCCCTAAGACAATGATGGCTGCTCTGATTTTTGCCTGTCTCTTCTATCACCTAATTATGTAGGCACTTCTCAATTTTTAAACATGCTACACTCTCAGATTTCTTTTGGATTGCTTTTATAAAAAATGACAAACCATTTGGTTTTTGATTTTCTTTAAGCAGAAGAAATTTAAATTCTGAGCCCCCTATTGAAATTCCAGATCAAATTTCTTTTTTATGTTTCATTATTTAGAAAGTCAAGAGCTTTATAGCAAAAAAAGGTTATTTTATGTGTCTTTTATGTAGCACAAGTACTGACATTATTTACATTTTTATTTGCGACAGCAAAAATGTTGCTTGCACTTTTTTTTCCCTTACTCCAGTTATATTTGTTTTGACTGAATGTTCTTTCTCCTAATAAGTTTTGGTCACTATATTCCATTACCGAAAGCCTTTGCCAGTTTTATGGTTTAGTTTCCAAGAGAGGCTTTGTTTTCCCTTTTTTATAGGATTTACTGGAGTATTTTATTTTCTACAGGAAAGTTATAAAGAGCATCCCTCCCCTTCTCCCCCATTTGTTGTTGTGTTCATTCCTCTCTGTAAAGACGTTTGAGGTCATGACACTGGTCTCCAGGAATTCCATGAAGACTGACTGTGGTCTCATATGGGGTCATTTGCTGGTTCTGTCACTATGCTCCCTTCACTTAGAGCAACTTTTTATTGCAAATAGAAAGACATCGTTTTTTTCCAACAAGATTGTAGTTGCTGGCTCTCCGAGTAGTTACTCTCTTCTTCTTTGCTTGTATAACTCTGTATCCATGCTTGCTCTTCTGTCAAGTTCAGTTCTTCTCAACTGCCTCAGGACAGTTTTTAAAAGATTAGGTTATTGGCTTTTTCAAATTCCATCTGGGAAAGAATTCTTTTTCTTCTAATTTTGTGTCGTTTCCCATCCTAAATTCGGCGGAGCATCATCGAAAGAAGTCTAAACAAAAGAAATACCTACTTTATTTTCATTTTATATGTCTTTCTTTAAGTTATTTAAGCTTCTTCTATCAATAATTTTAAGTTTTATGAGACTTTGTCTTTCACCTTTATTGAAGCGTAATTGACAAAATTGCAAGATATTTAAAATGTACGAGATGGTTTGATATACATACGCTGTGCATGGAGTCTCCCATCACACTGATAAAGAGATCAGTCACCTCACGTATTTACCTATTTTCTTTTTTTGTGTGTGTGAGAACATTTAAGTTCTTTTTCTTAACAAATTTAGGTATAAAGTGCAGTGCTATCAACTATAGTCACCATGTTTTACATTAAATTCTCAGAACTTATTCATCTTCCAGCCAAAAGTTCATACCCTTTTGCCAACCTTTCCCTATTTCCTCCCCGCTCCTGAGAACCACCCTTCTACTCTCTGTTTTCTATAAGTTAGACTTTTAAAAAAAATTCCACATGTAAGTGTTACTGTGCAGTTTTTATCGTCCTCTCTCTGCCTTATTTCACTTAGCATAATGTTCTCAAGTTCCGTCTATGTTGTTACAAATGGCAAGATTTCCTTCTTTTTAAAGGCTGAATAATATTCCATACATAATGCCACATATTCTTCTTTCATCTATCAAAAAACTTAGGTTGTTTCCATACCTTGGCTATTGTAAATAATGCTGCTCTTTTTTTTTTTTTTTTAAATTTTAAATCACCATTTTCTGCATAGAAACATTTTGAAAATTGATATAAAAATATTATTTGTCTTATGTCAAAGTAATATATCAGGCAACAGAGAACATCAGTATTTCTAGAGAATTATGATTACATAATGGGATATTAGATTATTTTTTTCTTTTATGTACTTTAAGACTTTTTTTTAAAAGAGAAGCTTAAGTTTAAAGCAAAATTGAGTGGAAGGTACAAAGGTTTCCTATATTGTCCCTGCCCCTACACATGCATGACCTCCCCCATATCAACATCCCCCACCAGAGTGGCACATTTGTTACAATTGATGAACCTACACTGACACATCAGTTACTCAAAGTCCATTGTTTACCTTAGGGTTCACTCTTGGTGTCGTGCATTTTGTGGGTTTGGACAAATGTATAATGATATAGATCCATCATTATAATATCATACAGAGTAGTTCCACTGCCCTAAAAAGCCTCTGTACTCTGCCTATTTATCCCTTTCTTCTCCCTAACCTCTAGCAACCACTTATCTTTTTACTGTCTCCATTGTTCTGTTGTGTTCAAAATATCACATAGTTGGGTTTGGATTAAATTTTAAGGAAGATACGCAGTTTGATCTATGGGTGAAGTGTTAATGATAATTATGATTTTACACTTTACAAAGCACTTAAATAAACATTAGCTATGGTCTTTCCAACAACCTTGTGAAGCTGAGAGAGAAGATGATATTATACCCATTTTACAGATGAGAAGACCGAAACTTAAAGGTATGATTTCTCTGAATGATGAAGCTAGAAGTAGAGCTCATATTCCATATTATTACTGAATAGTATTCCATTATATATACACACCACATCTCCTGGGCTCTGTAATTGTCAATTCTGTCAATTATATAACAAACATTTAATGAGAATCTAATCCCTGGGCTAAGCACTGGGAACCAAAGACAAAGCAAAGTTCTTGCCCGTGAGGAGTTCATAGTGCAGCGTTAGAAAGGCCTAATAAGCATATAAGACCACAAAAAAGTGTGATCAAGAAGTATGAACAAAGGTAGATATTTTCGGTGTTATTAGTACTAACTAGGTTACATAATTTTCCCAAGAAATGTGTAATAAAATTAAAAGAAATTTATAATGCTACTAGGATCTGAAATAATGTCAAGAATGTAAGAAAAATACTTTACCTTGTTTTTTTTTTTTGATTATTCACCACTTGTAACCCATCATAAACAAATGATTTAGGTATGTTCTCATTAAACATAATGACAAAACAATAGAAAAAAAGATTTAATGACTATTGAAATAAAAGAAAAAACTGTATATGTTTAGCTTATGAAATTACTAAATTGAAAAAATCTGATATTTACATAAAGTGTTCTTGGCCAAAGATATGAAAATAGAGGAAAGATGGCAAGGGCATACAGTGATGAACAAGCCATTATTTCCCTCAACAATGATTATGCTAAATTTATGCCTATTCAACTCAATGTTGATTTAATTCACCACAATGTTGCTTTTGTGACCCAAAGGTTGAATACAAAAGAAAAAGTATAAACAAATATCTTAAAGGTGAGAGCTTATTCTGGATCAAATAAGGCATGAGTATGAGTTGCCAGATGAAACTGTGAACAGGCGTTTCAGATAGGACTAAAATGTGCAAAGAGAAAAGGGGCATGATGTTTATGGGAGATGGTCGTGAATCTTGGGTTGGTAATTCAGATGGACTCAGAAGGGGGTTCGGGTCTCACCTGGGCTTGCTTACCTGTCTAGGAAATGATCGGCTCTTAGCTGGGCCAATGAGATGATTCGACTTGCTCTATACCCTTCTTATTTCAGATAAGAAGGCTCGTCTGGGCATGTACTCACGGTGATGACAGAGGTGTAAGAATGGAAGCACAAATATGCACTTTTTAAATCTCCTTCTTGTGTAATATTGCTAATATATCATTGCATCAAGCAGTTACCTGGCTGAGGCAAAAATCAGAGTGAGAAATACTCAAGAATACATGACCAATGCTATGAGTTTAGGGAGAGATGAAGAATTGAGGATATATTTACGGTCTATCATGAGATAAATGCTAGAAATAAAACTATCGTGTTAAAGGACGTGCCGAAGTTTAAAGTTTAGTACATACTACTAAATTTTTTCAGAAAAGTACCATTTTGCATTATTTTTAGGGTTGTTTGTAAGTGTCCATTACTTACTCTATACTATTATCAGCGCTTGAAAAAATACCATTTTACATATAAGCCAGCTATTAATTTACACTTAATTTATGGAAGGGTTGTACTTTTTAAAATATGATAGCAGCTGTATTGAGATATAATCAGTCATTTAAAGTGTACAAGTCAATGGCTTTTAGTGTATTCAGAGTTTTGCAGCCATTCCCACATTTAGAACATGTTTTAGCCCCTCCCTTCCTGCAAAAAGCCCATACTCATTAGCAACACCTCTGTTTATTGCCATGAATGTTTTAAAATTTAAAAACTTCAACAGTTTTTTCATTACAAGTTTTTTATAAATTAAAAATATTAAGCTTTTCCCTATCAATCTATTATAATTATTACCTAAGTTTTAAAAAACTATTCATTTCTTCTTTTATGACATGCAGAAGTTTAACATTTTATTTAAAGTCTCCATATTTTCCTTCTGAATAGGTGTAATTCAATGTGGATTAATGAAAGCGAAAAGTAATGCATTTATGGATAACTTATTTTTTAAAAGTTAGAGTATAATTGGTATATAATATTATATTAGTTATATTAGTTTCAGGTGTACAACGTAATGATTCGACATTTGTATACCTTACAATGTGATCACTCCACTAATTCTAGTAATTAGCCATCACTGTGCAAACTTATCACTATATTATTGACTATATTCCCCTTCCCCTTTTACATCCATCTCCCCTGCCCTGCCCAGCAGCCATCTTTTTGGTCTCTGTTTCTGTGTGTTTTTGTTTTGTTTTGTTTGTTTCTTTGTTTTGTTTTAGATTCCGTATTATTACTGAATAATATTCCATTATGTATACACACCACATATTTTTTATTCATATCTCCATCAGAGGACACCTAGGTTGCTTCCATATCCTGGCTGTTTTAAATAATGGTGCAGTGAACATAAAGGTTCGTATGTCTTTTGAATTAGTATTTTGGATAAATACCCGGAAGTAGAATTGCTGGCTTGTATGGTAGATCTATTTTTAATTTTTGAGGAAACTTCATACTGTTTTGTTAGTGGCTGCACTAATTTGTAGTCCCACCAATAGTGCATAAAGGTTCCTTTTTCTCCACATTCTCACCAACACTTGTCATTTGTTGATTTTTTGATAATAGCCATTCTGACTGGTATGAGGTGGTATCTCATTGTAATTTTTATTTGCATTTCCCCAGTGATGAGTGATGTTTAGCATCTTTTCGCATGTCTGTTGGCCATCCATTTGTCCTACTTGGAGAAATGTCTATTCATGTCTTCCACCCATTATTTGATCAGATTGTTAACCTTTTTGTTATTGAGTTGTATTAGTTCCTTATATATTTTGGATATCAACCCCTTATTGGATATATTATTTATGAATATATTCTCTTATTCAGTAGGTTGTCTTTTTCTTTCATTGATGGTTTCCTTTGCTGTGCAGAAGCATTTTAGTTTGTTGAAGTTTTATTTATTTATTTTTGCTTTTGTTTCTTTTGCTTGAGAGGACATAGGCAAAAAGATATTACTCAGGCTGGTGTCATACAGTTTATTACCTCTGTTTTGTCCTAGGAGTTTTATAGTTTCAAGCATCCCATTTAAGTCTTTCATCCATTTCGAACCTATTTTTGTATACAGTGTAAGAGAGTGTGGGCCAGTTTTGTTTTTTCTCTCAAGTATTTCTCCAATGTTCCCAGCACAACTTGTTAAAGAAACTGTTGTTTCTTCATTGTATATTCTTGCCTCCTTTGTCATTGATTAGTTAACCATATAAGCGAGGGTTTATTTCTGGGCTCTCTTTTCTGTCCCATTGATCTATGATAACAGATGGCTTCAAGAGATCATCTTCCAGAGTCCTTAGGCTTGACCCTAAAACATGATGTATAAAAGGAACAATCGATAAATTGGACTTCATCAAAATTAAAAACTTTTTCTCTGTGAAAAACCATGTGAAGAGAATGAAAAGAAAAACTATAGGCTGAGAGAAAATATTTGTGAACCACATATTCAGCAAAGATTTGTATCTAGAATATATAAAAAATTCTCGAAATTCAAGTAAATTCAAGTAAAAATATCCAATTAGAAAATGGGAAAAAAACATAAACAAAGATTTTAGTGAAGACGTACAGATGGCAACTAAGCACATGAAAATATATTCAACATTATAAGCCATCAGGAAATGCAAATTAAAACCATGATGAGATACTACTAAAAACCTATAAGAATGGATAACATGTAAGAACAATAGCAAATGTTGATGAGAATGCAGAGACACTGAACCACTTATATGTTGTTGGTGGGAATATAAAATTGTTTAGCCACTTTGGAGAAGTTTAGCAGTTTTTTATAAAACAAAACCTGCAATTACCATATGACTTAGCAATTGAACTTTTCAGCATTTTTGCAGAGAAATGAAACTTTATGTTCATATGAAGACCTGTAAATGAGAGTTTATAGCTGTTTTATTTGTAATAACCCAAAACTGGAATCAGTCCATTTGTTCTTCAATAGATGAAGGGTTAAACAAAGTGTGATATACATCCATACCATGGACTACTACTCAGCAATAAAAAGGGATAGACTATCGATACATTCAGCAACTTGGACATATCTCCATGGTATTATGCTGAGTGAAAAGAGCCAATCCTGAAAGGTTATATACTGTATGATTCCACTTATATAATATTTTAAAATGACAAAATTTCAGAAATAGAGGTCTTGTTCACAAGTAAAGTTGTTATTCAGATATGGGAACTTTACTTTGGAATTTTAATGGTGTCTCTTAGATCCAAAATCCTCATTTCCTTGGCTGAATAAATAAATGATTTTACTAGCTAGGCTTTGGAAAATCTCTTCAAAATCAAGCACTGTTTGGTGACTTTATCTTCATCTTTGGGAAGTGAAGCCTGGTTTATACTCTAATATCAAAGGCCTTCATTTGTGACCAGTCTCCTTCCCTGCTAAATGTGCTTTTTAATTCTGTTGTGACAGTTGTTTATCACTCTAAGTTATCCACTCTCCTTTTCCTTGAGGGCAGAGGCTTGATTTTGTCCTGCTGTCATCTTCCCAAGAGCACAGGGTAAAGTACAACATCTGTGGAGTTCTATGGACAACATCCCAATGAGTGAATTAAGATTGGTCTAAGGCAGTCATGATGGACTCATTCCTTTTGAAGCATTGATTTAAGAATAGGCACGTGACTAAATCTAGCCAGCAGGACCTGACGAGAAGTCATTTGGGGAGTTTCTGGAAATTTTTGCCTAAAAGCAATTGAGATACAGGAGGAAATGCCCCTCCTCTTCACTGGATATTGCTGTGTCTAGAGCTGTCAGCTGTTGCTGCTGCTGCCATATATTAACTATGAGGAGTGTCACGTGACATACTAAGAATGACAGAACTGACATATAGACAGTACCAGGGGCTTTGATGATATTGTTTGTCCCCTGAATTAAAGAACCCCGCCTTGCCCTGCCACAAGGTTTCTCATTGTTCGAGCTACCTCAAATTGGATAGTCTGTGACTTGCATCAAAAACATTCAGATATACCTGATGCATAACAGAAAACCAGAGGAATATGTTTTAGTAAAAACCATTCAATAATAGAGTAATCACGGTTCACGGTTCTTCCCCTACTTTTTCCACACTTATGTGAGTTTCTTCCGGAATAGGGTTATACACGGCAACCTCGTGTAGAGTGGAGTGATTATTCTTTGAGTTGCATCTCATTCTGTCCCTACCATGAGGTGAAGTGATGCGGCTGAACACAGACCGATGAGCCTCTGGTCCTGTGGCACCCACTCCTGTTAAAAAAAACATGCAACTGTTGCCTTAGGCCAGGCTGCCTATACAAAGCATAGAAAATTCTGCTCATGTTTTCTTCCTGTCTCGAGTTTTGAAAAGAAATCCCGACTCCAGTCTTGCTCTCCCTGCTCCATGCTTGAGGGGTCACCGTCGAAAGCCCCAGAGGTCTACAAATTCTTGTGCACATAGCCCGTTTTTGCTGTGCTGCCCTCCTACTTTCCCTCACCTCTTCAATCTCTCCCTCTCTGCCAGATCTTTTTCAAGTTTCTCCCATCTCAATAAGAATCTCCCTCCACCTTGCTTTCTTGACCTCTAGCAATGCCCAGTTGCTCTTGTCATCTTCAATAACAAATTGAAAGAGTTGTGTACACTTAATCTCCATTTCCTTCCCTTCCACTCACGAGTCAGTATTTTATAGCTTGGCTTCCATACTCATTGTTGTACTGAAACTACTCATGGTGATGTCGACCAAAGACCTTTTATGTCACTAAATTCAAACAATCTTCATTGATTTCGTTTTTTGGTTGTTGTTGCCCTTCTCAGATGAATTTGATACTGTTGGGAGACAAATACCCCAAGCAGTATCATTCCTTGACTATATTCCATGGAACCTCATTTTCTCAATCTTTAGGTTTTCCTTCTGACTCTTGGGTTGTTCATGTTCTCTCTCCTTTGCATTCTTGTTATCAATCTCTCATCCATGGTTATGGCTAAAGTATATATATGTATATATATAGGTGTGTGTGTGTGTGTGTGTGTGTGTGTGTGTGTGTGTGTGTGTATACTTAGGAGAATATATATTTCCTCCTGTCTCAAGTTTTCTGTCTCCTGAGCACTAGACCTGTGTTTTCTGAACAACTCTACCATTCATCTGTTTTCTGAACAACTCTACTATTATCTTCTGCAGCTCCCAATTTGAGTTATAACTAGCAATACTAGTTAGCCAATTGCCCAAGTTATAAGCCATGGCTTCAATTTCCTAATCTCTAAAGTAAAAGGGTGCATTAGGTTATCTCTAATGTTAGTTCTAGCTTCTACAAGTTTGTAAGATATTAAACTATAAAAATTAAATGAATCAAAAGGATTCAAAGTGAGTTTTGCCTGAAGGTCATCTTCCACTATTACCTAAATTTTCTCATTACTAAAGCAAGGCTCTTTTTTTCTGGGATATGTCAGTTTCCATTTGTAAGATCCTTTTCTGCCACGTTTTCCTCATGGTATCCTTTTTAAAAAAGAAGACAGGTACAAGTATAGATGCGACTTGCAAATAGGTTGAAGTGATATTCTTGTGAAAATTAAATATGAAGATGCTCATTTTTTTCACTGCTATACACCACTCAGGAATACTTAATTTGGATCTAAGGAAATAATACTATTTCTTCAAAAATAGTCCTGAAGTATGAAAATATTTTTACTCATAGTGACCTTGATAGTATCCATATGAGATCATCACATCACTAGAGAGAAGGAAGCAACAATTAACAAAATTTCAAGAGAAGCCTGGATGGCGTGTATATGAATACTTCTTAGCATTGGCAGCAATTTGTTTTTTAGTAGGTTAGCTTGATTCTCCAGATACCTTGATAGAATTTTCCAGGAAGAATCTGAGGCCACCTGAACTTAAAAACCAAGGAAGTCATAGATAGTGATAATCTTGTTGACCTCTATTATTTTGAAGATAAGAAAACTGGATGTGAGAATGTAGGTGATTTACCCATGTTTAAACAACTTGTCAAAAACATCTTTGGGTTTCTAGCCAGAACTGCAGGAATAAAAATGCAAATGATAAGGAACTCGTGGGAATCTACTCCTAAATTGTGATTGATTTCCTTCTCTACAAAATTAACCTCACAGCATCTGAAAGAGTTGTACTATTCTTGATATTTGTAAGCAAAATCCCAGCCACAAATTGCAGCCTGGAAGTAGTTTTCCTGCTATAGGACTTCAGGTTTCAGGTCACAGGAAAACAAAAACAAACCAGATTGGTGGGGTCTTGGCTTTCTGGTGGGAGGTGCAGTGGAAAGCCTAGTGCAGAGCATCAGTACAGCGTCGCAGCTGGGATTTTCCCAGAGATGGCTCCTGTCTTGGACTTGTCTTTGCAGATTCTCTCCATGTGTGGCCGGTGACCTATGTCTGTATTATTGTTGCAGTCTCAACAGCACATTGTGTATATTTGAAATGAAATTACTAGAATCATTCCTATCTTTCTTTGGGATACTTCTTGCCCTCCCAAAGCATATTTTGGGTAAATATTTTTTGTTAAAATCATCTTTTAGATATTTGGATATTAAAAGGTAGAATCATCCATTGCTATATTCTTACATTTCTTTACAGGAGGTCAGTTCTTTGTTCTTACTGAGCTCTGTATTTCTAGTTGTTACAGGTGTCTAGTGGCCTATTAGGTGTTCAGACACCACTTTTTCATAATAAATGAGGGAGTTACCAAGTGAAGGAACAAGTAGGGGAGTTTAAAATAAATCATTTATGGAAGAGCCTACCCTAATGAATCATTAGCTAACTTGCTGCAAGCATGTAAAATCAGGCCAAATATCCAGTGCATTATTCACCCACTTAGACTGTGGTATCCGGTGTGGCCCCAGTCCGAGACGCCATATGCATCAGAAAATGTTTTTCTCATCTTTTGGCATCTCCTGGAACTCAAAATAAAGACTAGAGGAGAGAAGGCATCAGAACTATTTGTCCTAACTGATTGAGGTTTGGGTCTCAGTTATTGAAATGAGCAAACTACCTCAAACAAACCAAGAGAACAAACTGAGAAACAATTTCTATCTGATCAAACCTGTATAATTTCATGTAACTTAATCATTACTGGAGGCTTACTAATTCCAGGCAGTCTATTCCTGAGATACAAAATGAATAAGATGCTGTCTGTCCCACTGAAGGTATTTTAGCTCAAAAAGACAGACACAGGCAAGTAACTATAGTGTAAAGCAAAATAATCATCATAAATGCTTAGTGAAGGCAAAAGTAACGTAATGGAGAATTAGGGACAGTTTCATGAGGGAAAGTGGTATTCACGTTAGGCCTTTAATGATGAGAGAATTTGGGGAGACAAAGAAGGGGATAAAAAGACATCCCAGGCTCAAAGAATTATATGAACGAAATTTCCCTGAGCATTATAATTTAAAGAGATATTAAATAATGTAATAATTATAACTCATTCCCGATTTTTCTTTTGATATGAAATAGTAAAAACAATTCTAAGGTAAGAAAAAAACAAAAACAAAAAACAACTTCACCCAGAATTGGATACAATCTGGAATGCTTTTAAAAAAATACTAACAGACTGATTAATAATTCTTATGGCATTAAGACGGTGTAATGAGCTGTCATAACCAGAGACCAGTCAGGCAACATTTTAAACAAACTGAGTTTGCCCATAAGAACATTTTAAAGACCAATTAAAATATTTTCTTCAGTTCATAGTGTGCTTTCAGAGATTACATGCAAATCCTGTAATGTAAACAAAGATGTTCTGGACCGAAGTTGCCTGATTGTCTGTCATTTTTTGTCTTTTAGGGCTTGCTTAACATAGACATGGTTGGGACATAGGTTTTCTTACCGAAGCCTCTTGAATTGGTCATCTGACTATTTGGGCTTTGATTTCAGAACCACAAAACAGTGCATTTTCTCCACGTTGTCTCTCCCATTCCTGCAAACCCCAGAGAACAAGCCGTTTGATTGTGATGGCAATTATTTTACTTTCTCTTGATTTATGATCCGCGGAGAATCTTTAAGGCTGGCATTAGATTACAGGTTTATTATTTTTTATTCGTTTTTTTTTTTTTCTTTCCGTGATTTCTCATTGTAACGGCATGTCCCAGGGTAAGCAGTCTTCCCACCCCTAGCCCTTTCCTGGGACAAGATGCCAGGAAACACCAGTCCTGAAAGTGATGGGTGTGGAAATGACAGACAGTTGGCCTGCTAGGTCGCTGTTCCCAAAATAGTGCCCTCAGAGCATTTTTGTCCCAAGTAAGGTGCTGTTGTCCCTTTAGGAGATTCTTGCAAGTAGTTTATTTGTCCTCTATTTAACAGCCTCCTTCTATCCTAAAAGGACTCTAGGTGACTCATAGTAAAAGATTATTAAAATGGACATAGAGAATAAAAATCCAGAAAGAAGAATGGGGTGGAGTGTGGGAAGTACGCCCACCAGACCCAAACCCTGGAGCTGGTGTCTCAGCCTCAGCACAGCTGACATCCTGGGCTGGGTCATTTGTCACTGTGGGAAGCTGTGCTGTTCATGGTAGGATGTTTAGCGGCATCTCTGGCCTCCACCCAGTAGATGCCAGTAGCAGTGCCCAGTAGTGACAACCAAAAGTGCCTCTAGACAAGGCCAAAAGTTCCTCCGCCCCCAAGGTGGTAAATCAGCTCAGACTGAGAACAATTGCCCTAGAGACTAATAACAAAATATCTGACTTTATACTTCCAATTCATCTCTCCCTGAATCGGAACTCCAGACAGTGTACGTTTCAATAATGTGATATAGCCCTCAACTGTCACGAGTCCTGTTCGCGGACCCTTGTGGTGGCCACAGATTCGAATCTGGGCTCGCCACTCACTAGTTCTGTGGTTGCTATGTCTCGATATCTTTATCTATAAAATGAAAATCATGGGATTATTTGTGAGGATGCACTGACATTATGTTTCTAAAGCACTTATCACAGTGTCTGGCGTGTAGTAAGTACTCTATCAATTCTAGTAAGAAAGATGTGGGTCTTTTAAAAAAAAAACCAAAAACCTTCTTTCTCCACCTTGTGTCATGACTAGGGTAAGCGAAGAGAGGTGGCACTGGGTACTGACCGAGGTGGAGGAAGAGACAGATTTGTAGCATAATTACATGCAGGAGATATCCCAAGAGTGCTCGGAAAGATCTGTGTCTTCTAGATATCTGACTCATTGTTGAAAAGCCTCATTTTCCATCCTCTTCCCTTCGCTTGGAAACAGGTAGAACTGAACAGGTGAGGCAAACCCAAGGGGAAGATCCAGAAGGGAAAGGAATAAGGAGCTTCAGGAGACTGAGCAGCCATGGGATGTAGAGAAGAGGGAAAAATCCCAAAGGAAAAGGTTTGGTCCTACCAATTGTGATCCCAGTGCCCTGTCGAGGAGTAGGATGCGAGGGACTGTTTGTGGGATACACAAGAGTGGAGGAGCTGTCCCCAAACTCTGCCTCTTCGTGGAATGTTTTGTGAGCGGGACGCGCCTTCTTCAGCAACGAAAAGCCTTGCTGCAGAGACTGCAAATAAAAATCACTCCTTTGTGGTGCACTCCAAAGATAACCCAAGCCTCAGACAGTGGCTACTTTTGCCTTACAAGTACTGCCCCATGGTGCCCAGAGTGCTAGCTGATGACTCGATGCATCCAAATTTAATTATGACGCAACTCATTAACCCAAAGCCAGGGGATGTTTAGTTAAAATGTGACCCTTGTGTGCAATTCATTCAGCGAAAACCATTGCTCACACAGGAAGTCTGTTTAGAGCTGATTCGGAATAGGAAACTTTTACAGTTTCAGGGTCTGAATTTTTGTCTTTGGAACTGGGTGGCTAAAACTTCAGCAGGATCATTCGAGCATGTGCAGGCTTTTTCCACATAGGAGAAGGGAGCCCTCACTTCATGGACTTTGTGGAGAAATTTTTCAGTTCCCTCGTCTCCTGTTTGAATTATTATGACCAAGTGGGAGAAATTGAGGATTTGTTCCAGTGGGAAGCATTTAAATGAGGAGGGATTAAAAAAAGATACCTACAGTTATTTTGTATCATCTCCAAGGGAACCCACAATCTCACTTTAATAAGGAAATTTATTAACGCTAGGAAATTTCCATCTGGACGACTCATTCCGAACATGGGTGTCCTCGTGCACACAGATGGTGCCCTTAGGAGCCAGACCTCTGGCTTTGTTCTGCTTTGCTGAAAGTTCTAGATCTTGACCTTCATTCTTGGGGAAAAAAACCAGAGGATCTTTGATACATTACTGGGTTGAAATGTAAGTCCACATATTATGTTAGCTAACTCACAGCCCAGAATAAGATGTTTGCAACTTTTTCCTTTTTCCTAAATACTTACACGCCACCCAGGGAGCAATGCCAAAAGCTTCAGGTCCAAAGTTTGGTCTTGTTTTGGAGCCTGGGTGTCCCACATGGGCCTAAGATAATTAACTTCTGGAGGCACCTCTTATCTGCTAGTGGGGTGGTCAGGATTTTTGCCAGTGTATGGTATGCAACTGGATCCTAGAACAGTAGCGCTCGACCCAGCAGGAAATTGGTGCCAGCTTAGGTACCTGTGAGATGCTACATCGATTGTGCTCTAGATGAGACTGAGGAGGAGCTGCATCTCCCCTTTGCCCTCCTATCTAGGAGTGGGTGGAAGGCTGGATGCAAGGAGAAGGGTACTTCTCGGTTGGAAGTCGGGGAAGGGGAGAGCAAGGCCCACGGACCTCTGAGCTGGGATGGGCAGTGTGGGATGGCTGGGTTCTGAAGTAGAGAGGAAGTGGTATGTCCATAGAGGGAATACTTGGAAGTCCTACCTGTTTTTGCTGACACATGAAGTAAGGTGATATGAACGGAGCAGACGCTGTCCGGGGGCCGGGACGCTGCCCACCATGTGCCTGTGCAGGGAGAGACCTCTCTCGTTCCCAGGGGTCTGTGGCTGTGGTGGAGAAGAAGAGACATTTATCCTTTGGGCAGACTCAGAGAGCTAGTTTAAGAAGAAAGTGTAATCGAATGGCCTTTTGCTTCCCCCAATCTCTAAAGCTGTCCGTATCCCACCGAAACTTAGTACATGGGTAGCAGAGTGAAGTCCAGGGCATGCTGTCGACCAGAGGAGTGCCAAATGGGAAATGTACTCAGGTCTCCTCCAGCTGCGAGAGGACTCAGTCTCTCTGAGATACAGTGAGAGATCCCCTCCTCCCCTCCCCCACACTTTCCTGACACCCCAACTGCTTACTTCTCATCCATAGAGAAACCATATTGAACAGAACAACTGACAGTCATGTTGGAGGCTGGGGTGAATGAAAGAGAGGACACTGGGAAGGGTGCATCTAGGAGATAAGGGGACTGACGTCCTGGGAGAGATTTCCCCTCATGGCCAACTGGCTTAGGGCTATTAAGGATAATAGCCCTAAGATTACAGCAAAGTCATTTCACAATGAATTTTACAACCCCTAGTTTTCATTATCGAGTATTACACCAATTAACACTGTGTTGTTGCTCTTGTCATTTCTTTAGCAACTACCCCTAATCAGATAGTTTAATTGGTTCTTCTGGTTCTCTGTATACAGGGCTGAAATTAAAATATCAACCGGGGCGCAGTCTTATCTGAGGCTTGATTGGGGAAGGACTCACATCCATATTCATGTGATTGTTGATAGAACTCAGTTCCTTGTGACATGATGGATTGAGGGCCTCAGTTCCTTGCTGGCTGTTGGCTGGAGGCTCTCCTTAGTTCCTTACCCCATGGACCTTTTAAACGTAGCCACTTGTTTCCTCAAGGGCAGCAAGGGAAAGTTTCCTTGCAAGACAGAAGTTACAGTCTGCTGTAGTATAATCACATATATCCTGCCATGTTTGTCATATAGTATGTCAGTCTGAAGCAAGTCACAGGTCTCACCCACACTCTAGTGGGGGAGTTCCCACAAAGGACTGAATACCAGGAGGATACTATGATTATCAGATAGATCATGGGAACCAACTTAGACTCTGTTTGCCAGTTAACAATACTTAAAAATGAATAATACTCATGGTGAGAATTAGAAATAAATGTAGCTGTCACTGCACACTGATGTTTTGCCAAAGCACATGAGGGAAAGAGGTAGAATGATCATATTACCTAATCCCCGGCCACTGAGGAATGGCCCACCCAGAATGGTGAGCCTGTCTCCCTCTTTCCTGAGAATCACAACCTTAAGTTTTGCAGGAGGAGGCATCCACTCAGATGTGCAGGTACTTCTAGGAGGGGCAAAACTGGATAGGAAATCAGCTCCATTCTCTCCTGGTGAGTAGATGCAAAGTACAATCGGTGGACTGCCAATGAGACACATAATTTCTTTTTTTTTTATCTTTTAAAGGACTTTTGTGTTATTTGTGCATGTCCTTATAGAAGATAGATATGTAGAGATCAAAGAGATTGCATTGTAGCTTCTTTCTCCATCTTCTACACTTTTCGTTTATTACGACAGGCTTTTCTGCTATGATCTTTTTTTGCTGCCCGTTGGGCCTCTGCCGTATTTACTGCTCTTTTGCAGCTTCAGCCTCACTTTAAAATTTTCGTCTTTAACATTAAACTCACTCTACGCTCTCTTTTCCACACAGCAAATGTACATATACAACAAAGTGCAAATATAGTTTATCCTACCGACACAATTCCCAGGCTCAAATCTTGGCCAATGCTGGGTGTTTCTGCTTGGCTATCTTGGGTTGGACCCCCCAGCAGCAGACATGGATTGGAGTATAAGTAGTTTATTTGGGAGATTTTT
>NW_011888819.1:1607745-1611327 GCF_000151845.1 Pteropus vampyrus
AACTTAGACTCTGTTTGCCAGTTAACAATACTTAAAAATGAATAATACTCATGGTGAGAATTAGAAATAAATGTAGCTGTCACTGCACACTGATGTTTTGCCAAAGCACATGAGGGAAAGAGGTAGAATGATCATATTACCTAATCCCCGGCCACTGAGGAATGGCCCACCCAGAATGGTGAGCCTGTCTCCCTCTTTCCTGAGAATCACAACCTTAAGTTTTGCAGGAGGAGGCATCCACTCAGATGTGCAGGTACTTCTAGGAGGGGCAAAACTGGATAGGAAATCAGCTCCATTCTCTCCCGGTGAGTAGATGCAAAGTACAATCGGTGGACTGCCAATGAGACACATAATTTCTTTTTTTTTTATCTTTTAAAGGACTTTTGTGTTATTTGTGCATGTCCTTATAGAAGATAGATATGTAGAGATCAAAGAGATTGCATTGTAGCTTCTTTCTCCATCTTCTACACTTTTCGTTTATTACGACAGGCTTTTCTGCTATGATCTTTTTTTGCTGCCCGTTGGGCCTCTGCCGTATTTACTGCTCTTTTGCAGCTTCGGCCTCACTTTAAAATTTTCGTCTTTAACATTAAACTCACTCTACGCTCTCTTTTCCACACAGCAAATGTACATATACAACAAAGTGCAAATATAGTTTATCCTACCGACACAATTCCCAGGCTCAAATCTTGGCCAATGCTGGGTGTTTCTGCTTGGCTATCTTGGGTTGGACCCCCCAGCAGCAGACATGGATTGGAGTATAAGTAGTTTATTTGGGAGATTTTTTCCAGGAAATAGCATCAGAGGGTGAGGGAGTGAGATAGGAAAGAAAAATGGATTGAAGGGCATGATATCACGCAGGTCACTGCTGGGTGTGGCAGGGGGTTAATTGTGCAGGGAAATAGTATAGCACTTGCTTCCAGCATAGTTGCCTTTGCTCCCAGCCCCTTCAATCATTGGGTGAGGATGGCTTCTGGTGTGCCTCAACTTCCTAGCATTTTTGGCCTGTTCCAATGGGTTCAAATGGGCTGCAGGTGCCAGAGATCAACTCAGGGGAGAGTGGCTGGTGCTTGTAGTTGAAAACCATTGGTTTGGGAGCATCTGTCACATCTGCTTAACCGTCTCTGTTTGTGCCCAGGAAAGAACACGGCCATACTCATCACCTCACTTCTTTTTATGTCTACATAGACCTCTGTCTGACAAACGTCACCACTCCTCAGTCACTTAGGCTTGAATTTACTGGAATTTTTCCTTTTTAAAAATTTTTATTGAGATATAATTGACATAAAACATATCAGTTTAAGGTTTGCAACATAATGATTCAATAGATAAGTATATTGCAAAATGATCACCATAGTAAGTCTAGTTAGCATCCATCACCACACGTAGTTACACATTCTTTTCCTCATGATGGGAACTGTTTAGACTTACTCTCTTAGCAACTTTCAAATATACAAAGCAGTATAATTAACTATAGTTAGCATGCTGTATGGAACATCCCCAGGAATTATTTATTTTATAACCGGAAGTTTGTACTGTCGACGTAAGAAACGTCCAAACCTGTAGAGAAATTTTATGAGTTTATTTGAGGCAAACTGATGACACAAGGGAGCAAGACCTCAAATGTTCCAGAGGATGGCAGCTTTGCAACTTCTTTTATGAATTTGAAATTAAAGAAGGTTATAAGGTGGGAGAAAGCAAGGTGGGGATTGGATTACAGGATAGCTAACAAGAGTTGTGCTTTCTTGAGGGTGGTTTTGGCTTACTTTAAGGTGTGTTAAGCTAGATGGGCAGAAACTAAGGACCGGGCTTATTTAAGGCACGAATAAATCTTGTATTGAAGGCGTTACATGCCTGGGGTGTGACTCCCCACCATGACCTGCTCAGTTAGGAATTTATGATCAGATCACCCTGTGAGGTTACTTTCCACAGAACCCTTTTTTCTGTCCATAGTACCTTTTGACCACTTTCACCCATTTCTCCTACCCCTCAACCAATCTCCGCCTAGCCCCCAGCAACCACAAATCTGTTCTCTGAATCTATAAATTTATTTTTGTAGATTCCACATGTAAGTGAGATCATATGGTATTTGTCTTTCTCTGTCTGATTTATTTCACTTAGCATAATGCCCTCAAGGTCCATCACTGTTGTTGCAAATGGCAAGATTTCCTTCTTTTTTTTTTTTTTTAATAGCTGAATAATATTCCATTACATGTATATATTCTAGTTATCTTTTGGATAAACACCCAGAATAGAATTGCTGGATCTTAATTCTTTGAGGAACCTCCATACTGTTTTCCATAGTGGCTATACCAACTTACATTCCCATCAGTAGTGCGAGATGGTTCCCTTTTTTCCACATCCTCACCAACACTTGTTATTTTTTCATCTTCACTCTTTTGGTGAGGAAGCTGAGACTTAGAATGTTCAAGTAATTTGCCAGTTATCACATGTCTGGTAAGTGACAGGTCTTTTCACTATACTGCATAACAGGGATTCCCAGAGATGGAAAGGGACCAACGCAGCTTGGCCTACAGAAGCTCTGGCTTGGATGACGTCCGTGACCTAACCTAGAACAATGGAGGTCGTGTTCCTGTGGCACTTCTCTCTGGGCTTCCTGTCTCTGAACTTCCTGTTTCCCCTGCACTAGCTCTTTCTAGGTCCCTCACTCGTCTACGAATTCTCCTGGGTCTTTGCCCTGCTACCAATTCTAATTAGTTCTAGAAACTCAGACAAAACACATACCCTCTCTAGAGCTTATTTAGGGTTTTGTTCAATGAATTTTGGGGACCCTATAAACCCTAATAATGTGAGACAGGTGCCAAAGGACTTGCTTTTTGTAGTGGATTGGATACAAAGGAAGAACTCAGCTGTATTTATTTTGAATATGGATTGTGGTTTGGTGTCCTTCATATGTCAAACAGAAAATATTGTAGACCTGTTAAAAATATCCATGGGCATGTTCTTTGTCTTCCTGTGCAAAGACTTAAGAGTATGACAGGAATAGCTACTGATGTGACTAACTTGGGCCATAACGGTAAAGGCCGTGACACATAATATGCTAAAGATAGCACCTCCAGGAGTAACTCATAAGCAGCAGTCCTCTCTTCTTGCGTGAATTCCTGCAGGTTATCAGTAATCTGAAGGCAACATCTTTCCTTAGGGCGAGTTAAAATATCAGTTTTACTCCAGAGTATCAAATTATCTGGGAGTGTAAGGAACACACGACAGGAGAGATTTTATTACTAATGAGCAGAGACTGGAACACTTTTGGAAGTCCCTCACGATGGTTCTTTACCTACCTCGGTCTAGTGATCTCTTTGGGTTGAATTCTCTGTGGTTTGGCTTCAAACTCTTTCCCTTCCCATCTTCATCTTTCCAGTTTGCTGTCCCATTTTATAGTCTACAGCTTCCTTCCAAGTTCTTCTTTTCATCTTCTTGACTCCTCATCTTTTTTTTTCAACGTGTTGCAAGCCCTGCTGGTCATTCCTTTCACTTACTTTTGCAGAAGAGGCTAGTGCATGTGGCAACTGGGTGGACAGAATGGAAGGGGACCAGCGAGCCTCTCTAAGTCAGGCTACA